>NC_091163.1:2960972-2978472 GCF_040958095.1 Procambarus clarkii | reverse complement strand
TGTTCCACCCACCGGCCTCGGTACGTAATGTGGGTGTCTGGTTAGGCCAAACAAATAAAAAAAACCTGTTGTATTTTTTACGTCGTGGTCAAGACACACACACACGAGACATCAAACACGTCCTCAATGCCGCGGGACCGTTAGCCATCTTCCAGGTTGTGTGTCAAGAGTGACACTGGTGAGTCTTGCTGCAAGATTAAATGTTATTTCTTTGGTGGAAGATCAATTGTTTAGGGAGGCTAGGCTGCTGGAGTCAGCGGAATGTACTCACCTAATTGTACTCACGTAATTGTGCTTGCGGGGGTTGAGCTCTGGCTCTTTGGTCCCGCCTCTCAACTGTCAATCAACAGGTGTACAGATTCCTGAGTCTACTGGGCTCTATCATATCTACATTTGAAACTGTGTATGGAGTCAGCCTCCACCACATCACTGCCTAATGCATTCCATTTACTAACTACTCTGACACTGAAAAAGTTCTTTCTAATGTCTCTGTGGCTCATTTGGGTACTCAGCTTCCACCTGTGTCCCCTTGTTCGCGTCCCACCAGTGTTGAATAGTTCATCCTTGTTTACCCGGTCGATTCCCCTGAGGATTTTGTAGGTTGTGATCATGTGCCCCCTTACTCTTCTGTCTTCCAGTGTCGTAAGGTGCATTTCCCGCAGCCTTTCCTCATAACTCATGCCTCTTAGTTCTGGGACTAGTCTAGTAGCATACCTTTGGACTTTTTCCAGCTTCGTCTTGTGCTTGACAAGATACGGGCTCCATGCTGGGGCCGCATGCTCCAAGATTGGTCTTACATATGTGGTGTACAAGATTCTCAATGATTCCTTACACAGGTTCCTGAACGCCGTTCTGATGTTAGCCAGCCTCGCATATGCCGCAGACGTTATTCTCTTTATGTGGGTTTAGGAGACAGGTTTGGTGTGATATCAACTCCTAGATCTTTCTCTCTGTCTGTTTCATTAAGGACTTCATCTCCTATTCTGTATCCTGTGCCTGGCCTCCTGTTTCCACTGCCTAGTTTCATTACTTTGCATTTACTCGGGTTGAACTTCAACAGCCATTTGTTGGACCATTCACTCAGTCTATCCAGGTCATCTTGTAGCCTCCTACTATCATCCTCTGTTTCAATCCTCCTCATAATTTTTGCATCGTCGGCAAACATTGTGTGTGTGTGCAATGTGTGTGTGTGTATGTGTGTGTGTGTGTGTGTGTGTGTGTGTGTGTGTGTGTGTGTGTGTGTGTGTGTGTGTGTGTGTGTGTGTGTGTGTGTGTGTGTGTTTGTGTGCGTGTGTATTCACCTAGTTGTGTTTGCAGGGGTTGAGCTCTGCTCTTTCGGCCCGCCTCTCAACTGTCAACCAACCGAAATGATTGTTACTATTAACAATCATGTTAACAATCATGTTCACGATTGTTACTAACTACTATTTCCCCCCCCCCCCAGGAAGCAGCCCGTGACAGCTGACTAACTCCCAGGCACCTATTTACCGCTATGTAACAGGGGCATAGGGTGACAGAAACTCTGCCCATTATTTCTTGCCGGCACCCGGGATCGAATCCGGGATCAGAGGATCACGTGTACAGCGTGCTGTCCGCTCTGCCACCGGCTGGTGGGCGTGTGGGGCTGGAGGGCGTGGGGGGGGGGGTCCTGAGAGATTTACTGCTACTCTCTGCAGCTTTATAGACAACAGAACTGCTAGGCTTAATATCGACAGCTACTTGGGTGACGTAATAGAACTGAAAAGTGGAGTACCACAAGGAAGCTGCCTCTCCCCCTCTCTATTCAACATATATACAGCTGACCTACCCCAACCCCAACATGGAGAATACATCACATACGCTGATGATGTTACCCAAATAATATGCCAACCGGGCCCATCAAAGCCGCTACTAGCCGACAAGACCAAGGCGGCAATTGAACTCATAAACAACTTTGAGAAGCAATGGAAAATTAGCACCAACAAACAAAAGTTTTAGATAATACACATTGCGAAAAGAAACCCGGACTCCATCATCCTTGACAACCATCCGATCCAATATGCGGAGGTAGGCAGAATACTGGGACTTATGATAAATAGAACAGGGATACAAATTCATGTAAGGGACCGACTAAACAAAGCCAAAGCAGCCTTAGGAAAACTGAGAAGATTCCGAAGATTCAGTACAAACATTCAGATCCACCTATATAAGGCTCTAGTTCGGCCGCATCTAGAGTATCCCCCAGTACCACTACACACCATAAAGAAAACTAACATGCAGAAACTGCAAGCAGTACAAAATAAGGCGCTAAGGAGAGCAGCAAAACACCGTCCACCATATGATCAGACAATCCAGGAGCTCCACGAACTCCTGAACATACAGCCACTAAACATCAGACTGCAGCACCAAGCCATCAGGGTGTGGAACACCATCGAAATGTTAGAGGACCCAATGTTAGAAAGATTACTCCAAGATGAGACGCCCCGCTCCCACAGCTGGTGGTCCAAGATGAGACGCCCCGCTCCCACAGCTGGTGGCCCAAGATGAGACGCCCCACTCCCACAGCTGGTGGCCCAAGATGAGACGCTCCACTCTCACAGCTGGTGGCCCAAGATGAGACGCCCGCTCCCACAGCTGGTGGCCCAAGATGAGACGCCCGCTCCCACAGTTGGTGGCCCAAGATGAGACGCCCCACTCCCACAGCTGGTGGCCCAAGATGAGACGCCCCACTCCCACAGCTGGTGGCCCAAGATGAGACGCCCGCTCCCACAGCTGGTGGCCCAAGATGAGACGCCCGCTCCCACAGTTGGTGGCCCAAGATGAGACGCCCCACTCCCACAGCTGGTGGCCCAAGATGAGACGCCTCACTCCAACAGCTGGTTGCTCAAGATGAGACGCCCCACTCCCACAGCTGGTGGCCCAAGATGAGACGCCCCGCTCCCACAGTTGGTGGCCCAAGATGAGACGCCCCACTCCCACAGCTGGTGGCCCAAGATGAGACGCCCCACTCCCACAACTGGTGGCCCAAGATGAGACGCCCCACTCCCACAGCTGGTGGCCCAAGATGAGACGCCCCACTCCCACAGCTAGTGGCTCAAGATGAGACGCCCCACTCCCACAGCTGGTGGCCCAAGATGAGACGCCCCACTCCCACAGCTGGTGGCTCAAGATGAGACGCCTCACTCCCACAGCTGGTGGCCCAAGATGAGACGCCCCACTCCCACAGCTGGTGGCCCAAGATGAGACGCCCCGCTCCCACAGCTGGTGGCCCAAGATGAGACGCCCCACTCCCACAGCTGGTGGCCCAAGATGAGACGCCCCGCTCCCACAGTTGGTGGCCCAAGATGAGAAGCCCCACTCCCACAGCTGGTGGCCCAAGATGAGACGCCCCACTCCCACAACTGGTGGCCCAAGATGAGACGCCCCACTCCCACAGCTGGTGGCCCAAGATGAGACGCCCCACTCCCACAACTGGTGGCCCAAGATGAGACGCCCCACTCCCACAGCTGGTGGCCCAAGATGAGACGCCCCACTCCCACAGCTGGTGGTCCAAGATGAGACGCCCCACTCCCACAGCTGGTGGCCCAAGATGAGACGGCCCACTCCCACAACTGGTGGCCCAAGATGAGACGCCCCACTCCCACAGCTGGTGGCCCAAGATGAGACGCCCCACTCCCACAGCTGGTGGCCCAAGATGAGACGCCCCACTCCCACAGCTGGTGGTCCAAGTTGAGACGCCCCACTCCCACAGCTAGTGGCCCAAGATGAGACGCCCCACTCCCACAGCTGGTGGTCCAAGTTGAGACGCCCCACTCCCACAGCTAGTGGCCCAAGATGAGACGCCCCACTCCCACAGCTGGTGGCCCAAGATGAGACGCCCCACTCCCACAACTGGTGGCCCAAGATGAGACGCCCCACTCCCACAGCTGGTGGCCCAAGATGAGACGCCCCACTCCCACAGCTGGTGGCCCAAGATGAGACGCCCCGCTCCCACAGCTGGTGGCCCAAGATGAGACGCCCCACTCCCACAGCTGGTGGCCCAAGATGAGACGCCCCGCTCCCACAGCTGGTGGCCCAAGATGAGACGCCCCACTCCCACAGCTGGTGGCCCAAGATGAGACGCCCCACTCCCACAGCTGGTGGTCCAAGAGCCTCGATTTACTAGATGCAAACCCCGCCCCAAAGTACACAATTCCCAGATGAAATACTGACCAGAAATCCTTCTCCCAATAAATGGAAAAATTAAGTATGTATGTGTATATGCATATAAATGAGTATATGCACAGGTAAAATTTATTTATATACCTATAAATATATATATATATATATATATATATATATATATATATATATATATATATATATATATATATATATATATATATATATATGTATGTGTATGTATGAATAAGTCAATAAATAATAATAATAAAATAAAGAGCCTTAAACAGAACAAGATGTGTGGAAGCATCGGAGTGTGTATATATGAACGCTACACAGTATTCATCTATGGACATCCATATATAGTGAAACACATGTGAAGAACCTCTCACACACTCACAGCTCCCTGACAAGAGGGAGCCAGCTTAGCTTAGCTGCCAACACCCACACATCGTGTCAGCAAGGCGGACAGCCCGCCTGCTTTCATACCTCTCACTGTATTTCCCACTTCTATACTTCCCTTCACCTTTGCCTCTCCTTCCTCGTTACTCAAAAAAAAAGCCCTTGCGTGACGGGATAGTGACGCTTCCACTGTCACTTGTAGTTTGGTGGGTAGGTGGGTGGGCAGGTGGGTGGGCAGGTGGGCAGGGGGGCGGCAACGTCTGGGCAGAACAAAGAGAGGCCGGAAGCAGTGTTCATCTCAGCGGAGGATGTTCACAAGTTGTGCTGGAACACCTGCCTCAGCCGCCCCCCCTCACCACTATACACCATACACCCACACATACACACCCACACATACACCCACACTCTCATTCACACTCATATACCGCATCCTCATACACCCACACATACACACCCACACATACACCCACACTCTCATTCACACTCATATACCGCATCCTCATACACCCACACATACACACCCCCACACACACCCACCACTCATTCACACTCATATACCGCACCCTCATACACCCACATCAACTCATACACTAAACACATTCACCCAAAGATACGGGAATACATCATACACGATATATATTATACATCAACCTCACACACTCTCATACACAATACACATTCAAACATATATGAATTCACCATACATACACACATCTATACATGAGACAACTCCAGGGAAATTGTTGTCAGGCACCACATATACATATATACACGTTTACCATACATACATACATACATACATACATACATACATACATACATACATACATCGGTACTACTGATCTTAAACAAACCTGAAAACAATTTTCAATTCAAGTTACACACACAAACTAAACTAATTGAAGCTAATCTTCCTATAGGCCTAAGTCACGCGATCTGTGGCCTAATATAGTACATATGTGTACTATACTAGGCCTAGGAATATTTAAGTATCGTTTTATAGGCTCAAGTTTTTTCGAAATCTTTGAAGTGAATAGTACAAAGTTCTACTATCTAATAGTACAAAGTTCTACTATCTAATAATACAAAGTTCTACTATCTAATAGTACAAAGTTCTACTATCTAATAGTACAAAGTTCTACTATCTAATCAGTTCACGGTCCACGGTTGTTCAACATCCTCCCAGCGAGCATAAGAAATATTGCCGGAACAACCGTGGACATCTTCAAGAGAAAACTGGACGGTTTTCTATGAGAAGTTCCGGATCAGCCGGGCTGTGGTGGGTACGTGGCCCTACGGGCCGCTCCAAGCAACAGCCTGGTGGACCAAACTCTCACAAGTCAAGCTTGGCCTCGGGCCGGGCTTGGGGAGTAGAAGAACTCCCAGAACCCCATCAACCAGGTATCAAGCAGATGGGTTGGACAATTAACCCTATCAATTCCCTTCAGAATCTTGAAGGTGGTGATCATGTCCCCCCTAACTCTTCTGTCTTCCAACGACGTGAGGTTTAACTCCCGTAGTCTCTCCTCGTAGCTCATACCCCTCAGCTCGGGTACCTAGTCTGGTGGCAAACCTTTGAACCTTTTCCAGTTTAGTCTTATGCTTGACTAGATGTGGACGCCATGCTGGAGCTGCATACTACAGGATTGGTCTGACATATGTGGTATACAAAGTTCGGAATGACTCCTTACACAAGTTTCTAAATGCCGTTCTTATGTTGGCAAACCTGGCATATGCTGCTGATATTATCCTCTTGATATGGGCTTCAGAGGACAGGTCTAGTGTGTGTGTGTATTCACCTAGTTGTGTTTGCGGGGGTTGAGCTCTGCTCTTTTGGCCCGCCTCTCAACTGTCAATCAACTGTTACTAATTACTATATTCCCCCCCCCCCTCACACACACACCCCAGGAAGCAGCCCGTGACAACTGACTAACTCCCAGGTACCTATTTACTGCTAGGTAACAGAACCCGGGACCACAGGATAATGCGTCTAGCGTGCTGTCCGCTCAGTGTGTGTGTCTTTCCCCAAGTGTGTGTGTGTGTGTGTGTGTGTGTGTGTGTGTGTGTCTGTACTCACCTAATTGTACTCACCTAATTGTGAGTACAATTAGGTGAGTACAACTGAGTACACACACTGTCTTCTGGAAGACAGAAGAGTTAGGGGGGACATGATCACCACATTCAAGATTCTGAAGGGGATTGATAGGGTAGATAAAGACAGTCTATTTAACACAAGGGGAACACGCACAAGGGGACACAGGTGGAAACTGAGTGCCCAAATGAGCCACAGAGATATTAGAAAGAACTTTTTTAGTGTCAGAGTGGTTGACAAATGGAATGCACTAGGAAGTGATGTGGTGGAGGCTGACTCCATACACAGTTTCAAGTGTAGATATGACAGAGCCCGATAGGCTCAGGAATCTGTACACCTGTTGATTGACGGTTGAGAGGCGGGACCAAAGAGCCAGAGCTCAACCCCCGCAAACACAACTAGGTGAGTTCAACTAGGTGAGTACACAATGTGTGTGTGTGTGTGTGTGTGTGTGTGTGTGTGTGTGTGTGTGTGTGTGCGTGCGTGCGTGCGTGTGTGTGTGTGTGTAAGCTGTTTATATAGAACAGCAACCCCCATCCTCATGTTTAGATAGTATGTTTTGTAACTATGAGGACCAACGTACATATATTGATGTACTAGACAATTAGAAAGTATAATTTAGTACTATTGACTTCGTACTATCGAGTCAGGTAAAATAAAGCTAAAAACCAACCTTAAGTATTCCTAGGCCTCGTATAGTACATCTATGTACTATATAAGGCCTCAGATAGTGTGCATTAGGTCTAGGAAGGTTAGGTTAGGGTAGCTTTTATTAACAACATATATTCAAAAACCTTTCCCAGTTGGTTCGAATTCAATAGTACCCAATTCTACTATCTAACTGTCCTTAAAGTGATTATATATACAGTAGTTATTATAAGTACCTGGAATTTATAGTGCCAGGTACTATATAATATAATTATAAGTAATTATACTTATAATTATAATATAATTATTATTATAAGTACTAAACGGCAGAATGAGCTGAAGAGAGACATAAACCTATGTATCGAAGTATCTATGACATGTATCAATGTATCTATGACATGTATCTATGTATCTATGTATATATGACATGTATCTATGTATGTAGTTTGGATTAGCATCCTAAACGCACTACAATCACCTTCTGTGGTTGATTGTTCAATACATCACTGAACTATATGTGTAACAGATCTCTATAACCCTGTCCACGGAGGGCAGAAGAAAATGTATATATATATATATATATATATATATATATATATATATATATATGTCGTACCTAGTAGCCAGAACTCACTTCTGAGCCTACTATGCAAGGCCCGATTTGCCTAATAAGCCAAGTTTTCATGAATTAATTGCTTTTCGACTACCTAACCTACCTAACCTAACCTAACCTAACTTTTTCGGCTACCTAACCTAACCTAACCTATAGAGATAGGTTAGGTTAGGTTAGGTAGGGTTGGTTAGGTTCGGTCATATATCTACGTTAATTTTAACTACAATAACAAAAAATTGACCTCATACATAATGAAGTGGGTTGCTTTATCATTTCATAAGAAAAAAATTTGAGAAAATATATTAATTCATGAAAACTTGGCTTATTAGGCAAATCGGGCCTTGCATTGTAGGCTGAAAAGTGAGTTCTGGCTACTAGGTACGACATATATATATATATATATATATATATATATATATATATATATATATATATATATATATATATATATATATATATATATATATATATATATATGCTGCTTACCGCTGTAAAATGTATGAAAACAAAAAAATGGGTGTTACATGTAAAAGCATTTTTACAGGGTTACAGGGCTGGTGGTGGTGTTACAGGGCTGGTGGTGGTGTTACAGGGCTGGTGGTGGTGTTACAGGGCTGGTGGTAGTGTTACAGGGCTGGTGGTGGTGTTACAGGGCTGGTGGTGGTGTTACAGGGCTGGTGGTGTTACAGGGCTGGTGGTGGTGTTACAGGGCTGGTGGTAGTGTTACAGGGCTGGTGGTGGTGTTACAGGGCTGGTGGTGGTGTTACAGGGCTGGTGGTGGTGTTACAGGGCTGGTGGTGGTGTTACAGGGCTGGTGGTGTTACAGGGCTGGTGGTGGTGTTACAGGGCTGGTGGTGGTGTTACAGGGCTGGTGGTGGTGTTACAGGGCTGGTGGTGGTGTTACAGGGCTGGTGGTGGTGTTACAGGGCTGGTGGTGTTACAGGGCTGGTGGTGGTGTTACAGGGCTGGTGGTGGTGTTACAGGGCTGGTGGTGGTGTTACAGGGCTGGTGGTGGTGTTACAGGGCTGGTGGTGGTGTTACAGGGCTGGTGGTGTTACAGGGCTGGTGGTGGTGTTACAGGGCTGGTGGTGGTGTTACAGGGCTGGTGGTGGTGTTACAGGGCTGGTGGTGGTGTTACAGGGCTGGTGGTGGTGTTACAGGGCTGGTGGTGTTACAGGGCTGGTGGTGGTGTTACAGGGCTGGTGGTGTTACAGGGCTGGTGGTGGTGTTACAGGGCTGGTGGTAGTGTTACAGGGCTGGTGGTGGTGTTACAGGGCTGGTGGTAGTGTTACAGGGCTGGTGGTGGTGTAACAGACCAGGTGGTGGTGTTACAGGGTTGGTGGTGGTGTTACAGACCAGGTGGTGGTGTTACAGACCAGGTGGTGGTGTTACAGACCAGGTGGTGGTGTTATGGGGCCTGTGGAAAACCACCACCGGGTCTGTAATCGAACCTAACCTAACCTAACCTTCCCCGTAACAGCCGTAACCTTCCCCGTAACAGCCGTAACCTTGACAGTAACGCTGAAGAAGAAGAAGACGGTGACCCAGAGCCTGGAGATGGTGGACAAAAACTGCTTAGTCCAGTGAGGCTCCCGTTATGTCCAGGGCCCCCCAGCCACCAGGGTACGCTGGGTACCCTTGCGGGCTGGGGCACGGCCCTGATACCCCATCCCTATACCCAGGGGGCTGGGGCCCGGCCCTGATACTCCATCCCTATACCCAGGGGGCTGGGGTACGGCCCTGATACTCCATCCCTATACCCAGGGGGCTGGGGTACGGCCCTGATACCCCATTCCTATACCCAGGGGGCTGGGGCACGGCCCTGATACCCCATTCCTATACCCAGGGGGCTGGGGCACGGCCCTGATACTTCATCCCTATACCCAGGGGGGCTGGGGTACGGCCCTGATACCCCATTCCTATACCCAGGGGGCTGGGGCACGGCCCTGATACCCCATTCCTATACCCAGGGGGCTGGGGCACGGCCCTGATACCCCATTCCTATACCCAGGGGGCTGGGGCACGGCCCTGATACCCCATTCCTATACCCAGGGGGCTGGGGCACGGCCCTGATACCCCATCCATATACCCATGGGGCACGGCCCTGATACCCCATCCCTATACCCAGGGGGGCTGGGGCACGACCCTGATACTCCATCCCTATACCCAGGGGGCTGGGGCACGGCCCTGATACTCCATCCCTATACCCAGGGGGCTGGGGCACGGCCCTGATACTCCATCCCTATACCCAGGGGGGCTGGGGCACGACCCTGATACTCCATCCCTATACCCAGGGGGCTGGGGCACGACCCTTATACTCCATCCCTATACCCAGGGGGATGGGGCACGGCCCTGATACTCCATCCCTATACCCAGGGGGCTGGGGCACGGCCCTGATACTCCATCCCTATACCCAGGGGGCTGGGGCACGGCCCTGATACTCCATCCCTATACCCAGGGGGCTGGGGCCCGGCCCTGATACTCCATCCCTATACCCAGGGGGCTGGGGCACGGCCCTGATACTCCATCCCTATACCCAGGGGGCTGGGGCACGGCCCTGATACCCCATCCCTATACCCAGGGGGGCTGGGGCACGACCCTGATACTCCATCCCTATACCCAGGGGGCTGGGGCACGGCACTGATACTCCATCCCTATACCCAGGGGGCTATGGCACGGCCCTGATACTCCATCCCTATACCCAGGGGGCTGGAGCACGACCCTGATACCCCATCCCTATACCCAGGGGGGCTGGGGCACGACCCTGATACTCCATCCCTATACCCAGGGGGCTGGGGCACGGCCCTGATACTCCATCCCTATACCCAGGGGGCTGGGGCACGGCCCTGATACTTCATCCCTATACCCAGGTGGGCTGGGGGGCACGACCCTCATACCCCACCACTACCCTCCCACGTCGCCTGTGGCATTACAAAGCTACACGTCATTCTGAGAGAGCTGGCCAGCAAGGAGGTTACAGAGCGCCACCTTTGTTGGTCCAAAGGTTATTTACCCAACAAGAAGTCATCAGCATGCGAGCAGCAGCGTCCAACAGCCTGGTTGACCAGCCCTCAAGGTAACCCACACACACATGCAGGTAGTGACCACCTCCAGTTGCCTCAAGGCGACTGGATAAGGAGTCGACGAAGGTCTATATATTTTCATTTGTTTTCACATGAAGGCTGGACCTGTGCGTTGTTCCCGGTGCACAGTAGTGTTCCAGGTGCACAGTACTGGTCCAGGTGCACAGTACTAGTCCAGGTGCACAGTAGTGTGCCCGGTGCACAGTAGTGTGCCCGGTGCACAGTAGTGTTCCCGGTGCACAGCAGTGTTCCAGGTGCACAGTAGTGTTCCCGGTGCACAGCAGTGTTCCAGGTGCACAGTAGTGTTCCAGGTGCACAGTAGTGTTCCAGGAGCACAGTAGTGTTCCAGGTGCACAGTAGTGTGCCCGGTGCACAGTAGTGTGCCCGGTGCACAGTAGTGTGCCCGGTGCACAGTAGTGTTCCAGGTGCACAGTAGTGGTCCAGGTGCACAGTAGTGTTCCAGGAGCACAGTAGTGTTCCAGGTGCACAGTAGTGTTCCAGGTGCACAGTAGTGTTCCAGGAGAACAATAGTGTTCCAGGTGCACAGTAGTGTTCCCGGTGCACAGTAGTGTTTCCGGTGCACAGTAGTGTTCCAGGAGCACAGTAGTGTTCCAGGTGCACAGTAGTGTTCCAGGTGCACAGTAGTGTTCCCGGTGCACAGTAGTGTTCCAGGAGCACAGTAGTGTTCCAAGTGCACAGTAGTGTTCCAGGTGCACAGTAGTGTTCCCAGTGCACAGTAGTGTTCCAGGAGCAGAGTAGTGTTCCAGGTGCACAGTATTGTTCCAGGAGCACAGTAGTGTTCCAGGAGCACAGTAGTGTTCCAGGAGCACAGTAGTGTTCCAGGTGCACAGTAGTGTTCCAGGAGCACAGTAGTGTTCCAGGTGCACAGTAGTGTTCCAGGAGCACAGTAGTGTTCCAGGAGCACAGTAGTGTTCCAGGTGCACAGTAGTGTTCCAGGAGCACAGTAGTGTTCCAGGAGCACAGTAGTGTTCCAGGTGCACAGTAGTGTTCCAGGTGCACAGTAGTGTTCCAGGAGCACAGTAGTGTTCCAGGTGCACAGTAGTGTTCCAGGAGCACAGTAGTGTTCCAGGTGCACAGTAGTGTTCCAGGTGCACAGTAGTGTTCCAGGTGCACAGTAGTGTTCCAGGAGCACAGTAGTGTTCCAGGAGCACAGTAGTGTTCCAGGAGCACAGTAGTGTTCCAGGAGCACAGTAGTGTTCCAGGAGCACAGTAGTGTTCCAGGAGCACAGTAGTGTTCCAGGTGCACAGTAGTGTTCCAGGAGCACAGTAGTGTTCCAGGTGCACAGTAGTGTTCCAGGTGCACAGTAGTGTTCCCGGTGCACAGTAGTGTTCCCGGTGCACAGTAGTGGTCCAGGTGCACAGTAGTGTTCCAGGTGCACAGTAGTGTTCCAGGAGCACAGTAGTGTTCCAGGTGCACAGTAGTGTTCCAGGAGCACAGTAGTGTTCCAGGTGCACAGTAGTGTTCCAGGTGCACAGTAGTGTTCCAGGAGCACAGTAGTGTTCCAGGTGCACAGTAGTGTTCCAGGTGCACAGTAGTGTTCCCGGTGCACAGTAGTGTTCCCGGTGCACAGTAGTGGTCCAGGTGCACAGTAGTGTTCCAGGTGCACAGTAGTGTTCCAGGAGCACAGTAGTGTTCCAGGTACACAGTAGTGTTCCCGGTGCACAGTAGTGTTCCAGGTGCACAGTAGTGTTCCCGGTGCACAGTAGTGTTCCAGGAGCACAGTAGTGTTCCCGGTGCACAGCAGTGTTCCAGGTGCACAGTAGTGTTCCAGGTGCACAGTAGTGTTCCAGGTGCACAGTAGTGTTCCAGGTGCATAGTAGTGTTCCAGGTGCACAGTAGTGTTCCCGGTGCACAGTAGTGGTCCAGGTGCACAGCAGTGTTCCCGGTGCACAGTAGTGTGCCCGGTGCACAGCAGTGTTCCAGGTGCACAGTAGTGTTCCCGGTGCACAGTAGTGGTCCAGGTGCACAGTAGTGTTCCCGGTGAACAGTAGTGTTCCCGGTGCACAGTAGTGTGCCCGGTGCACAGTAGTGGTCCAGGTGCACAGTAGTGTTCCCGGTGCACAGTAGTGTGCCCGGTGCACAGTAGTGTTCCAGGTGCACAGTAGTGTGCCCGGTGCACAGTAGTGTTCCAGGTGCACAGTAGTGTTCCCGGTGCACAGTAGTGTGCCCGGTGCACAGTAGTGTTCCAAGTACACAGTAGTGTTCCAAGTACACAGCAGTGTTCCAAGTACACAGTAGTGTTCCAAGTACACAGTAGTGTTCCAAGTACACAGCAGTGTTCCAAGTACCCAGTAGTGTTCCAAGTACACAGTAGTGTTCCCGGTGCACAGTAGTGTGCCCGGTGCACAGTAGTGTTCCAGGTGCACAGTAGTGTGCCCGGTGCACAGTAGTGTTCCAGGTGCACAGTAGTGTTCCCGGTGCACAGTAGTGTGCCCGGTGCACAGTAGTGGTCCAGGTGCACAGTAGTGTTCCAGGTGCACAGTAGTGTTCCAGATGCACAGTAGTGTTCCAAGTACACAGCAGTGTTCCAAGTACACAGCAGTGTTCCAAGTACACAGTAGTGTTCCAAGTACTCAGCAGTGTTCCAAATACACAGTAGTGTTCCAAGTACACTTCAGTGTTCCAAGTACACAGCAGTGTTCCAAGTACTCAGCAGTGTTCCAAGTACACAGTAGTGTTCCAAGTACACAGTAGTGTTCCAAGTACACAGTAGTGTTCCAAGTACACAGTAGTGTTCCAAGTACTCAGCAGTGTTCCAAGTACTCAGCAGTGTTCCCGGTGCACAGTAGTGTTCCAAGTACACAGTAGTGTTCCAAGTACACAGTAGTGTTCCAAGTACACAGCAGTGTTCCAAGTACACAGCAGTGTTCCAAGTACACTGTAGTGTTCCAAGCACACAGTAGTGTTCCAAGTACACAGTAGTGTTCCAAGTACACAGTAGTGTTCCAAGTACACAGTAGTGTTCCAAGTACACAGTAGTGTTCCAAGTACACAGCAGTGTTCCAAGCACACAGTAGTGTTCCAAGTACACAGTAGTGTTCCAAGCACACAGTAGTGTTCCAAGTACACAGCAGTGTTCCAAGCACACAGCAGTGTTCCAAGTACTCAGCAGTGTTCCAAGCACTCAGCAGTGTTCCAAGTACTCAGCAGTGTTCCAAGTACACAGTAGTGTTCCAAGTACACAGCAGTGTTCCAAGCACACAGTAGTGTTCCGAGTACACAGTAGTGTTCCAAGTACACAGCAGTATTCCAAGCACACAGTAGTGTTCCAAGTACACAGTAGTGTTCCAAGTACACAGCAGTGTTCCAAGCACACAGTAGTGTTCCAAGTACACAGTAGTGTTCCAAGTACACAGCAGTGTTCCAAGCACACAGTAGTGTTCCAAGTACACAGTAGTGTTCCAAGCACACAGCAGTGTTCCAAGTACACAGTAGTGTTCCAAGTACACAGTAGTGTTCCAAGCACACAGTAGTGTTCCAAGTACACAGTAGTGTTCCAAGTACACAGCAGTGTTCCAAGCACACAGTAGTGTTCCAAGTACACAGTAGTGTTCCAAGTACACAGCAGTGTTCCAAGCACACAGTAGTGTTCCAAGTACACAGTATTGTTCCAAGCACACAGCAGTGTTCCAAGTACACAGTAGTGTTCCAAGTACACAGTAGTGTTCCAAGCACACAGTAGTGTTCCAAGTACACAGCAGTGTTCAAAGCACACAGTAGTGTTCCAAGTACACAGTAGTGTTCCAAGCACACAGCAGTGTTCCAAGTACACAGCAGTGTTCCAAGCACACAGCAGTGTTCCAAGCACACAGCAGTGTTCCAAGTACACAGTAGTGTTCCAAGTACACAGTAGTGTTCCAAGCACACAGTAGTGTTCCAAGTACACAGTAGTGTTCCAAGCACACAGTAGTGTTCCAAGTACACAGCAGTGTTCCAAGCACACAGTAGTGTTCCAAGTACACAGTAGTGTTCCAAGTACACAGTAGTGTTCCAAGCACACAGTAGTGTTCCAAGCACACAGTAGTGTTCCAAGCACACAGTAGTGTTCCATAACACTGTGTATACTAACACCCAGCATATGTGTACCGAGATACACGTGTGGATACAGGTGTGGGAACGAAGACTCAGCCCACTACGTCAGTAGGATACATAAAGATACACGCCAACGCCTTCCCAGACGAGGGGGGTCCTGAACTACTCCCAACCTAACTTAACCTAACTTAACCTAACCTAACCTAACCTAACCTAACTTAACCTAACCTAACCTAACCTAACCTAACCTAACTTAACCTAACCTAACCTAACCTAACCTAACCTAACCTAACCTAACTTAACCTAACCTAACCTTCCCAGACGAGGGAGGAACTCAACTACTCCCAACTTGCAGCTACGTCAATCAATTCTAAGTTCGTTTTGTTGATTTACAGTTCGGGTAGTTTACACCAATTTACGGTAAATTATTTACCTAGTAGAAAGGCCTAATAATATAACGAGAAATATCTGTACTTGTAAACTGTAAACCCATGCAGATACCTGTCACCCGATGAAGCAGGTGTGTGTGTGTTTACAGTGGCCATAGAATACATCCCCCATACACAACACAACACAGGTCCGTCCCACAACTCCACAACACAGGTCCGTCCCACAACTCCACAACACAGGTCCGTCCCACAACTCCACAACACAGGTCCGCTTCACAACACTGCAGCTTGGCAACTGGTTGGCTAGCAAAACATTCAAGGTATTTTGACAATATAAACATGTTACAACTGCTAGTAGCACAAGATGCTATTGAGTCAACTTGTTTCAGTACGGCCTATGCTCGCGCTAGCTGCTACACGTACTTGAATATACTAGTCAAATCTATACAGTATTTTGAGGGCTTTGTTGACAGTGCGCCGGAAATTTAGGATATTTTATACAAACACTCACAGACATATACACACACACACACACACACACACACACACACACACACACACACACACACACACACACACACACACACACACACACACATACATACATACACACACACACACACACACATACACACACACACACACACACACACACACACACACACACACACACACATATACACACACATATACACACACACACACACACACACACACACACACACACACACACACACACACACACACACACACACACACACACACACACACACACACACAGGCCAGGTGTAGGGAGCAGGAGGCCAGATACAAGGTATCATCTGGGAGAGGAAATTCTTCAGGAGTCAGAGAAGGAAAAAGACTTGGGGGTTGATATCACGCCAGACCTGTCTCCTGCAGCACATATCAAGCGGATAACATCAGCGGCATATGCCAGGCTGGCCAACATACGAACGGCATTCAGAAACTTGTGTAAAGAATCATTCAGAACTTTGTATACCACATATGTCAGGCCAATCCTGGAGTATGCAGCCCCAGCATGGAGTCCATATCTAGTCAAGGATAAGACTAAACTGGAAAAGGTTCAAAGGTTTGCCACCAGACTAGTACCCGAGCTGAGAGGTATGAGCTACGAGGAGAGACTACGGGAATTAAACCTCACTTCGCTGGAAGACAGAAGAGTTAGGGGGGACATGATCACCACATTCAAGATTCTGAAGGGAATTGATAGGGTAGATAAAGACAGTCTATTTAACACAAGGGGAACACGCACAAGGGGACACAGGTGGAAACTGAGTGCCCAAATGAGCCACAGAGATATTAGAAAGAACTTTTTTAGTGTCAGAGTGGTTGACAAATGGAATGCATTAGGCAGTGATGTGGTGGAGGCTGACCCCATACACAGTTTCAAGTGTAGATATGATAGAGCCCGATAGGCTCAGGAATCTGTACACCTGTTGATTGACGGTTGAGAGGCGGGACCAAAGAGCCAGAGCTCAACCCCCGCAAACACAACTAGGTGAGTACAACTAGGTGAGTACACACACACACACACACACACACACACACACACACACACACACACACACACACACACACACACACAATAAATGCCTGAATAAGAAATTCCAGGAGGTCTTCACCTTGGAGCAAGGAGAAATCCCAGAGATAAGAGAGGGAATAGCTAACCAGGAACCACTGGAAGAGTTTGAGATTACCAGCGGGGAAGTAAGGAAGTGTTTACTAGAGTTGGATGTGACAAAGGCTATAGGCCCAGGTGGAATCTCCCCTTGGATACTAAAGGAAGGAGCAGAAGAACTGTGCCTCCCACTCTCCATAGTGTATAACAAATCACTGGCAACAGGGGAACTGCCAGAAATTTGGAAAGCGGCTAACGTAGTCCCGATATACAAGAAAGGGGATAGACAGGAGGCACTGAATTACAGGCCAGTGTCCCTAACCTGCATACCATGCAAGATGATGGAGAAGATTGTGCGAAGAAAGCTAGTGGAGCACCTGGAGCGAAAGAACTTTGTAACACAGCATCAACATGGATTCAGGGATGGCAGGTCCTGCCTC
>NC_091163.1:2840972-2955972 GCF_040958095.1 Procambarus clarkii | reverse complement strand
ACCGCGAGACACAGCTACGGGAGAACACGGAACTCCGCGAGACACAGCTACGGGAGAACACGAAACACCGCGAGACACAGCTACGGGAGAACACGGAACTCCGCGAGACACAGCTACGGGAGAACACGGAACACCGCGAGACACAGCTACGGGAGAACACGGAACTCCGCGAGACACCGTAGAGCTACGGGAGAACACGGAACACCGCGAGACACAGCTACGGGAGAACACGGAACACCGCGAGACACAGCTACGGGAGAACACGGAACACCGCGAGACACAGCTACGGGAGAAAACGGAACACCGCGAGACACAGCTACGGGAGAACACGAAACTCCGCGAGACACAGCTACGGGAGAACACGGAACTCCGCGAGACGCAGCTACGGGAGAACACGGAACTCCGCGAGACACAGCTACGAGAGAACACGGAACTCCGCGAGACACAGCTACGGGAGAACACGGAACACCGCGAGACACAGCTACGGGAGAACACGGAACACCGCAGAGCCACGTAGCGCGCACTAAACACCGTGAGAGCAGCCAGCAGCAGCAGCAGCCGTGAGAGTGAGAGAGGGCCAGCAGCTCTGCCTACATCCCGATGGGAACTGCCGACTGATGTAACAACATCAGTGAAAGATAGAGATAGAGGCAGCCTGCAGGTCGTCCGCTGTCATAATGCTACTGTCCTCTATCTCTACTGTGCTCTATCTCTCACTTATCACCGATAACCAACCCATTCACACACCCCTACCTTGTTTTCACGCCGCTCTCAATTAGCGAGGACAAAACTGGGATTCTAGACCTAATGCCACATTGTAATTATTGGAAATAGTTACAATATGTGCTCGATATTGTTGGTTTTATATAGTTCCCTATGGACAGAAGGGGCTCTGTATAGCTCCCCATGGGTGGCAGGGGCTCTGTACAGTTCCCTATGGACAGAAGGGGCTCTGTATAGCTCCCCATGGGTGGCAGGGGCTCTGTACAGTTCCCTGTGGACGGAAGGGGGTTCTATATAACTCTCCATGGGCCGCAGGAGCTCTATATTGCTTCCCGTGGACAGCAGGGACTCTATATCGCTGCCCAAAGGCGCTGCCCATCACCAAATAAGCGCACTGTATCACATAAATCCATTGCGACACCCAATATGAGCACTATCATAATAAAATCCACAAAGAGTGCTGCGTCACATAATAACCCCCCCTGCATCACATAATAACCCCCTGCATCACATAATAACCCCCTGCATCACATAATAACCCCCTGCATCACATAATAACCCCCTGCATCACATAATAACCCCCTGCGTCACATAATAACCCCCTGCGTCACATAATAACCCCCTGCGTCACATAATAACCCCCTGCATCACATAATAACCCCCTGCATCACATAATAACCCCCCTGCATCACATAATAACCCCCTGCATCACATAATAACCCCCTTGCATCACATAATAACTCCATGCATCAAATAATAACCCCCCTGCATCACATAATAACCCCCTGCGTCACATAATAACCCCCTGCATCACATAATAACCCCCTGCATCACATAATAACCCCCTTGCATCACATAATAACCCCCCTTGCATCACATAATAACCCCCTGCATCACATAATAACTCCATGCATCACATAATAACCCCCTTGCATCACATAATAACCCCCTGCATCACATAATAACCCCCCCTGCATCACATAATAACCCCCTGCATCACATAATAACCCCCCTGCATCACATAATAACCCCCCCTGCATCACATAATACCCCCCTGCATCACATAATACCCCCCCCCTGCATCACATAATAACCCCCCCTGCATCACATAACCCCCTGCATCACATAATAACCCCCTGCATCACATAATAACTCCCCCTGCATCACATAATAACCCCCCCTGCATCACATAATAACCCCCTGCATCACATAATAACCCCCCCTGCATCACATAATAACCCCCTGCATCACATAATAACCCCCCCTGCATCACATAATAACCCCCTGCATCACATAATAACCCCCCTGCATCACATAATAACCCCCTGCATCACATAATAACCCCCTGCATCACATAATAACCCCCTGCATCACATAATAACCCCCTGCATCACATAATAACCACCTGCATCACATAATAACCCCATGCATCACACAATAACCCCCCCTGCATCACATAATAACCCACTTGCATCACATAATAACCCCCTGCATCACATAATAACCCCCTCTGCATCACATAATAACCTCCCTGCATCACATAATAACCCCCTGCATCACATAATAACCCCCTGCATCACATAACAACCCCCCTGCATCACATAATAACCCCCCTGCATCACATAATAACCCCCTGCATCACATAATAACCCCCCCTGCATCACATAATAACCCCCCCCTGCATCACATAATAACCCCCTGCATCACACAATAACCCCCTGCATCACATAATAACCCCCTGCATCACATAATAACCCCCCCTGCATCACATAATAACCCCCTGCATCACACAATAACCCCCTGCATCACATAATAACCCCTGCATCACATAATAACCCCCTGCATCACATAATAACCCCCTGCATCACACAATAACCCCCTGCATCACATAACCCCCCCTGCATCACATAATAACCCCCTGCATCACACAATAACCCCTGCATCACATACTAACCCCCTGCATCACATAATAACCCCCTGCATCACACAATAACCCCCTGCATCACATAATAACCCCCCCTGCATCACATAATAACCCCCTGCATCACACAATAACCCCCCCTGCATCACATAATAACCCCCTGCATCACATAATAACCCCCTGCATCACACAATAACCCCCTGCATCACATAATAACCCCCTGCATCACATAATAACCCCCTGCATCACACAATAACCCCCTGCATCACATAATAACCTCCTGCATCACATAATAACCCCCTGCATCACATAATAACCCCCTGCATCACATAATAACCCCCCTGCATCACACAATAACCCCCTGCATCACATAATAACCCCCCCTGTATCACATAATAACCCCCTGCATCACATAATAACCCCTGCATCACACAATAACCCCCTGCATCACATAATAACCCCCTGCGTCACATAATAACCCCCTGCATCACACAATAACCCCCTGCATCACATAATAACCCCCCTGCATCACATAATAACCCCCCTGCATCACATAATAACCCCCTGCATCACATAATAACCCCCTGCATCACATAATAACCCCCTGCATCACATAATAACCCCCTGCATCACATAATAACCCCCCTGCATCACATAATAACCCCCTGCATCACATAATAACCCCCCTGCATCACACAATAACCCCCCTGCATCACAATAATAACCCCCCCTGCATCACATAATAACCCCCTGCATCACATAATAACCCCCCTGCATCACACAATAACCCCCCTGCATCACATAATAACCCCCCCTGCATCACATAATAACCCCCTGCATCACATAATAACCCCCCTGCATCACATAATAACCCCCCTGGCCATCACATAATAACCCCCCTGCATCACATAATAACCCCCTGCAATCACATAATAACCCCCCTGCATCACATAATAACCCCCTGCATCACATAATAACCCCTGCATCACATAATAACCCCCCCTGCATCACATAATAACCCCCCTGCATCACATAATAACCCCCCCTGCATCACACAATAACCCCCTGCATCACATAATAACCCCCCCTGCATCACATAATAACCCCCTGCATCACATAATAACCCCCCCTGCATCACACAATAACCCCCTGCATCACATAATAACCCCCCTGCATCACATAATAACCCCCTGCATCACATAATAACCCCCCTGCATCACATAATAACCCCCCTGCATCACATAATAACCCCCCCTGCATCACATAATAACCCCCTGCATCACATAATAACCCCCTGCATCACATAATAACCCCCTGCATCACATAATAACCCCCTGCATCACATAATAACCCCCTGCATCACATAATAACCCCCCTGCATCACATAATAACCCCCTGCATCACATAATAACCCCCTGCATCACATAATAACCCCCTGCATCACATAATAACCCCCTGCATCACATAATAACCCCCTGCATTACATAATAACCCCCCCTGCATCACATAATAACCCCCCCTGCATCACATAATAACCCCCCTGCATCACATAATAACCCCCTGCATCACATAATAACCCCCCTGCAATCACATAATAACCCCCTGCATCACATAATAACCCCCCTGCATCACATAATAACCCCCTGCATCACATAATAACCCCCCCTGCATCACATAATAACCCCCCTGCATCACATAATAACCCCCTGCATCACATAATAACCCCCTGCATCACATAATAACCCCCTGCATCACATAATAACCCCCTGCATCACATAATAACCCCCCTGCATCACATAATAACCCCCCTGCATCACATAATAACCCCCCTGCATCACATAATAACCCCCTGCATCACATAATAACCCCCTGCATCACATAATAACCCCCTGCATCACATAATAACCCCCCTGCATCACATAATAACCCCCTGCATCACATAATAACCCCCCTGCATCACATAATAACCCCCTGCATCACATAATAACCCCCCTGCATCACATAATAACCCCCCTGCATCACATAATAACCCCCCTGCATCACATAATAACCCCCTGCATCACATAATAACCCCCTGCATCACATAATAACCCCCCTGCATCACATAATAACCCCCCCTGCATCACATAATAACCCCCTGCATCACATAATAACCCCCCTGCATCACATAATAACCCCCTGCATCACATAATAACCCCCCTGCATCACATAATAACCCCCTGCATCACATAATAACCCCCCCTGCATCACATAATAACCCCCTGCATCACATAATAACCCCCCTGCATCACATAATAACCCCCCTGCATCACATAATAACCCCCCTGCATCACATAATAACCCCCCTGCATCACATAATAACCCCCCTGCATCACATAATAACCCCCCTGCATCACATAATAACCCCCCTGCATCACATAATAACCCCCCCTGCATCACATAATAACCCCCCTGCATCACACAATAACCCCCTGCATCACATAATAACCCCCTGCATCACATAATAACCCCCCTGCATCACATAATAACCCCCCCTGCATCACATAATAACCCCCTGCATCACATAATAACCCCCCCTGCATCACATAATAACCCCCCTGCATCACATAATAACCCCCTGCATCACATAATAACCCCCTGCATCACATAATAACCCCCCTGCATCACATAATAACCCCCTGCATCACATAATAACCCCCCTGCATTACATAATAATCCCCCTGCATCACATAATAACCCCCTGCATCACATAATAACCCCCCTGCATCACATAATAACCCCCCTGCATCACACAATAACCCCCTGCATCACATAATAACCCCCTGCATCACATAATAACCCCCTGCGTCACATAATAACCCCCTGCATCACACAATAACCCCCCTGCATCACATAATAACCCCCTGCATCACATAATAACCCCCTGCATCACATAATAACCCCCTGCATCACACAATAACCCCCTGCATCACATAATAACCCCCTGCATCACATAATAACCCCCTGCATCACATAATAACCCCCTGCATCACATAATAACCCCCCTGCATCACATAATAACCCCCCTGCATCACACAATAACCCCCTGCATCACATAATAACCCCCCCTGCATCACATAATAACCCCCTGCATCACATAATAACCCCCCCTGCATCACACAATAACCCCCTGCATCACATAATAACCCCCCCTGCATCACATAATAACCCCCTGCATCACATAATAACCCCCCCCTGCATCACATAATAACCCCCCTGCATCACATAATAACCCCCCCCTGCATCACATAATAACCCCCCTGCATCACATAATAACCCCCCTGCATCACATAATAACCCCCTGCATCACATAATAACCCCCCTGCATCACATAATAACCCCCTGCATCACATAATAACCCCCCTGCATCACACAATAACCCCCTGCATCACATAATAACCCCCCCCTGCATCACATAATAACCCCCTGCATCACATAATAACCCCCCCTGCATCACACAATAACCCCCTGCATCACATAATAACCCCCCCTGCATCACATAATAACCCCCTGCATCACATAATAACCCCCCTGCATCACATAATAACCCCCCCTGCATCACATAATAACCCCCCCTGCATCACATAATAACCCCCCTGCATCACATAATAACCCCCTGCATCACATAATAACCCCCTGCATCACATAATAACCCCCCTGCATCACATAATAACCCCCCTGCATCACATAATAACCCCCCCTGCATCACATAATAACCCCCCTGCATCACATAATAACCCCCTGCCATCACATAATAACCCCCTGCATCACATAATAACCCCCTGCATCACATAATAACCCCCTGCATTACATAATAACCCCCCCTGCATCACATAATAACCCCCCCCTGCATCACATAATAACCCCCCCTGCATCACCATAATAACCCCCTGCATCACACAATAACCCCCTGCATCACATAATAACCCCCTGCATCACATAATAACCCCCCCTGCATCACATAATACCCCCTGCATCACATAATACCCCCCCCTGCATCACATAATAACCCCCCCTGCATCACATAATAACCCCCTGCATCACATAATAACCCCCCTGCATCACATAATAACCCCCCCTGCATCACATAATAACCCCCTGCATCACATAATAACCCCCCTGCATCACATAATAACCCCCTGCATCACATAATAACCCCCTGCATCACACAATAACCCCCTGCATCACATAATAACCCCCTGCATCACATAATAACCCCCCCTGCATCACATAATAACCCCCCTGCATCACATAATAACCCCCTGCATCACACAATAACCCCCCTGCATCACATAATAACCCCCTGCATCACATAATAACCCCCCCTGCATCACATAATAACCCACTGCATCACATAATAACCCCCCTGCATCACATAATAACCCCCTGCATCACATAATAACCCCCTGCATTACATAATAACCCCCCTGCATCACATAATAACCCCCCCTGCATCACATAATAACCCCCTGAATCACACAATAACCTCCCCTGCATCACATAATAACCCCCTGCATCACATAATAACTCCCCCTGCATCACATAATAACCCCCCTGCATCACATAATAACCCCCTGCATCACATAATAACCCCCCCCTGCATCACATAATAACCCCCTGCATCACATAATAACCCCCTGCATCACATAATAACCCCCCCTGCATCACATAATAACCCCCTGCATCACATAATAACCCCCCTGCATCACATAATAACCCCCCTGCATCACATAATAACCCCCTGCATCACATAATAACCCCCTGCATCACATAATAACCCCCCCTGCATCACATAACCCCCTGCATCACACAATAACCCCCTGCATCACATAATAACCCCCTGCATCACATAATAACCCCCTGCATCACATAATAACCCCCTGCATCACGTAATAACCCCCTGCATCACATAATAACCCCCCCTGCATCACATAATAACCCCCCTGCATCACATAATAACCCCCTGCATCACATAATAACCCCCTGCATCACATAATAACCCCCTGCATCACATAATAACCCCCTGCATCACATAATAACCCCCTGCATTACATAATAATCCCCCTGCATCACATAATAACCCCCCCTGCATCACATAATAACCCCCCTGCATCACATAATAACCCCCTGCATCACACAATAACCCCCTGCATCACATAATAACCCCCTGCATCACATAATAACCCCCCCTGCATCACATAATAACCCCCTGCATCACACAATAACCCCCTGCATCACACAATAACCCCCTGCATCACATAATAACCCCCTGCATCACACAATAACCCCCTGCATCACATAATAACCCCCTGCATCACATAATAACCCCCCCTGCATCACATAATAACCCCCCCTGCATCACATAATAACCCCCCTGCATCACATAATAACCCCCCCTGCATCACATAATAACCCCCTGCATCACATAATAACCCCCTGCATCACATAATAACCCCCCTGCATCACATAATAACCCCCTGCATCACACAATAACCCCCTGCATCACATAATAACCCCCTGCATCACATAATAACCCCCCCTGCATCACATAATAACCCCCCTGCATCACATAATAACCCCCTGCATCACACAATAACCCCCTGCATCACATAATAACCCCCTGCATCACATAATAACCCCCCCTGCATCACATAATAACCCCCTGCATCACATAATAACCCCCCCTGCATCACATAATAACCCCCTGCATCACATAATAACCCCCTGCATCACATAATAACCCCCTGCATCACATAATAACCCCCCCTGCATCACATAATAACCCCCTGCATCACACAATAACCTCCCCTGCATCACATAATAACCCCCTGCATCACATAATAACCCCCCCTGCATCACATAATAACCCCCCTGCATCACATAATAACCCCCTGCATCACATAATAACCCCCCCTGCATCACATAATAACCCCCTGCATCACATAATAACCCCCTGCATCACATAATAACCCCCCCTGCATCACATAATAACCCCCTGCATCACATAATAACCCCCCCTGCATCACATAATAACCCCCCTGCATCACATAATAACCCCCTGCATCACATAATAACCCCCTGCATCACATAATAACCCCCCCTGCATCACATAATAACCCCCTGCATCACACAATAACCCCCTGCATCACATAATAACCCCCTGCATCACATAATAACCCCCTGCATCACATAATAACCCCCTGCATCACATAATAACCCCCTGCATCACATAATAACCCCCTGCATCACATAATAACCCCCTGCATCACATAATAACCCCCCTGCATCACATAATAACCCCCTGCATCACATAATAACCCCCTGCATCACATAATAACCCCCCTGCATCACATAATAACCCCCTGCATCACATAATATCCCCCCTGCATCACATAATAACCCCCTGCATCACATAATAACCCCCCTGCATCACATAATAACCCCCTGCATCACATAATAACCCCCTGCATCACATAATAACCCCCCTGCATCACATAATAACCCCCCTGCATCACATAATAACCCCCTGCATCACATAATAACCCCCTGCATCACATAATAACCCCCTGCATCACATAATAACCCCATGCATCACATAATAACCCCCTGCATCACATAATAACCCCCCCTGCATCACATAATAACCCCCCCTGCATCACATAATAACCCCCCTGCATCACATAATTACCCCCTGCATCACATAATAACCCCCCCTGCATCACATAACAACCCCCCCTGCATCACATAATAACCCCTTGCATCACATAATAACCCCCTGCATCACACAATAACCCCCTGCATCACACAATAACCTCCCAAGTTTTCTCATTAGCTATCAATAAATATCTTGGCCTTGATGAAGCCATTCATTGTGACTCGAGTGAAAGTCATTCATTGTGACTCGAGTGAAAGTCATTCATTGTGACTCGAGTGAAAGTCATTCATTGTGACTCGAGTGAAAGTCATTCATTGTGACTCGAGTGAAAGTCATTCATTGTGACTCGAGTGAAAGTCATTCATTGTGACTCGAGTGAAAGTCATTCATTGTGACTCGAGTGAAAGTCATTCATTGTGACTCGAGTGAAAGTCATTCATTGTGACTCGAGTGAAAGTCATTCATTGTGACTCGAGTGAAAGTCATTCATTGTGACTCGAGTGAAAGTCATTCATTGTGACTCGAGTGAAAGTCATTCATTGTGACTCGAGTGAAAGTCATTCATTGTGACTCGAGTGAAAGTCATTCATTGTGACTCGAGTGAAAGTCATTCATTGTGACTCGAGTCAAAGCCATTCATTGTGACTCGAGTGAAAGTCATTCATTGTGACTCGAGTCAAAGCCATTCATTGTGACTCGAGTGAAAGTGAGAATTTGAGAGGAAGGGGAAGGGGGGGGGGTTGAGGAAGAGTGGGAGGCAAGGAAGATGAAAATGAACAAGGAAAGGAGGAAGGCTAAAGATAATTCCCGCAAGGAAGCAGGATGGTGGCACAGTGGTAACTCCCAATGAAATGTGTGAAGTAAAACATGTGTATGGGGCAAGTAACAAAGTCAGTAGACTAACAGATGTTGTCACAGCTCGTATAAGACTTGGCTACAAGTATCTCTGGCAGTTCGGCTTGTATAGGGATCTAGATAAAGTAAAGTGTAAAGTGTGTGGACAAAGACAGGGACACACACTCGAACACTATATCTTGTATTGTAGTAAAATTGAGCCATTTAGAGATAAATCTAAGCTCACTCTGTATGATATGGCAACCTATCTTATTACCATGGATAAATTACCTGCAATCCTTGCACTGTACCCACATTTCGCTTCCAGTAGATGAACGACATATGAGATTCAGAAACAAGTAGTGTATTGTGAGGACTAATAATAAACTGCAGTAATCTGCAGTCTCCGTGGTGTAGTGGTAAGACATAATAATATGTAGTGGACACAGCATAATATGGGGCAAAGCCCCATATTATGCTGTGTCCACTCCCCTATCTACACTACCCCACGACTATCTTCATCACTGTACGTTCCCCCATCATCATCATCATCAATACACACACTATCATCATTACTGTAAACATCTTCACTATCTGGCTGCCGCTGGGTATAGCCCCATCTACACCCACTGCTGTCACCATCAATACCTAGTGGTAAGGAGAACTAAGGAGAAGGAGAAATAAGGTGATGAAGGGGAGGGAGGGAGGGGAAGTTGATGGAGAGGCAATGTGGTGGAGAGCTCCTTCACCACCACTCATCACCTTCACCACCATCTTCCCAACCCTTCACCACTATCCCCTCTCCTTTCGCCACCTTCTATAATTTCATCACAACACCACCACCTGCCAATGCTCTTCACCAATAACAACAACTATTTCGTATATCTTAAAGATATATCTTTAGAAATCAGTCTTTTGTAGTCAAATTAACATGTTAGTTAACATTTATCTTCATTACATTTAATAATTCGCCAAACGTCGTCGTCCCTTCACCTTCTAGTGTGTGGTCTGGTCAACATAGTCTTAGTTCCCCTTCCATAACAGAGTTTTGAAGCATAAAGGACACGATTAAGTTAAGTCAGGTTGCCAAGTTAAAGATGACTGAACAAAAATGTTTTGTTCACCTCAATTGATGATATGTCAATCAACTCAGTGTGGAAGGGAATCCGGCGTGTTAGTCACGCTTCTCACGTGCGTCTGAGAAATACTTTCTCCCTCCCAGAAATGACATCTCATGCTGACAATTTATAGATAAATCACATGTAATAATTGTGGTAATTCAGCTACTAATAATGACGAGACCAGGCCAGACGAGACGAGAGAGAGAGAGAGAGAGAGAGAGAGAGAGAGAGAGAGAGAGAGAGAGAGAGAGAGAGAGAGAGAGAGAGAGAGAGAGAGAGAGAGAGAGAGAGAGAGAGCATAAAAATACATAAAACAGCATTACCAGAAACAGCATCATGTTATTTCTGACGAAATTGGAGGCCAGACGCTAGGGGCTAGCCTCACCCAAATTGGATGTTGACTACTGGTGTCAGCTCCCGAATGAACACAGCCTCACGCGTACGAAGCCTCCTACGATCGTCGAGGCGTGTGATACGCTTGAAGCTGTGTTCATTCGGGAGCTGACACCAGTAATCAATATTCAGACGAATTCGACTTTGAGAATACAAATGTTCAATGGTCCTCCATTTCCCCAGAGGGAAGACGTAAGACCTGGCGGACGACAGCTAGAAGCCGGAGTCAGGCAACACTCACCTCTCCCCTATCCTTCGCCGCTCCCTACGATTAAGGTGGATAGGTGAATCATTGAACCCCAGGCACGCCAGTAAGCTAAGCTCAATTGAAAATAAAAGTTTACAGGAATTTGTCTTGCCTCCTAACCTTGACTAGCAGTGTGAGTGAGAGGATCATTCCTGCTTTTAACTTCACCCTTTATGGCTCTCTCGCCCCGCCAGCGAGCCTCTATCGGGTCACCCGAGTTCCTTACCTGTGTCAGGAAGCAATTAATATCATTAATGAAGGTCGTTAGGCAGCTTAATTGGCTGTACAGGTGGACAATCAGCCGGGTGAAGTTAGTGACATACACACGCTAGTCTAGACTTGCCTGAGGGGAGGGGGGAGGGGGAATCCCGCACGCACGCACGCACGCTCACACACACACATACACACACACACACACATACACACACACACACACACACACACACACACACACACACACACACACACACACACACACACACACACACACACACACACACACACATCCAGCCTGGAGTCCATACCTAGTTAAACACAAGACAAAGTTTGAGAAGATTCAGAGGTATGCCAGCAGACTAGTCCCAGAACTGAGAGGCATGAGCTACGAGGAAAGGCTACGAGAGCTAAACCTCACGTCCCTGGAAGACAGAAGAGTAAGGGGAGACATGATCACCACCTACAAAATTCTCAGGGGAACTGACAGGGTGGACAAAGACAAACTATTTAATATCGATAGAACACGAACAAGGGGAAACAGGTGGAAACTTAGTACCCAAATGAGCCACAAAGACGTTAGAATGAACTTTTTCAGTAGTTAACGAATAGAATGCACTGGGCAGTGATGTGGTGGAGGCTGACTCCATACAACTTCAAATGTAGATTTGATAGAGCCCAATAGGCTCCATAATCTATTCAACAGTTGAGAGGTGGGACCAAAGAGCCAAAGCATAATTAGGTGAGTACATACACACGATTAGACAAGAGGCTATAGACAGATATAAGGCAACATAACCGAGGTTACGGATAGACATGAACTTATAGACAGTCAGACACGAGGCTACAGTCAGACATGAGGCTACAGACAGACACGAGGCTACAGGCAGACATGAGGCTACAGGCAGACATGAGGCTACAGGCAGACATGAGGCTACAGTCAGACATGAGGGTACAGTCACACATGAGGCTACAGATTCTGACATTAGGCTACAGACAGTCAGATATAAGACTACAGTTAGACATTGGGTTACGGAGAGTCAGAAATGAGGCTACAGGTAGTCAGACACCAGGCTACTCAGTCAGACATACTAGAGGTTACGGTCAAACATAATTTCATATCCTATGGTTACATTTCGTCTGATAATGCAAGACATTATAAATAATATCATTAATAATGACACCAATTAATAATACAAAATAATAACAACAATTGTTCCAATTATTACTCATAATAACTGCTTGCTATAAGCTTGACCCGCCAAGTTATTTGCTAGTTACTCTGCAACCCGTTCTCGCAAATTCGTAAAGTCAATATTGACTTATTAACTACGTGCGTAGGTGATATACTAAACATAATAGATACCCTTAAACAGATTCATAGAAAACACCGACCTTACCTAACCTTGTTAGTATCTTAAGATAAACATCTTATTGCTTCGTAATTACAATTATTACTTAACCTATACCTATTATAGGTTAAGTAATAATTGTAATTACGAAGCAATAAGATGCTTATCTTAAGATACTAACAAGGTTAGGTAAGGTCGGTGTTTTCTATGAATCTTTTTAAGGGTATCTACTATGTTAAGTATGTCACCTATGCACATATTTAATAAGTCAATATTGACTTATTAAATTTGCGAGAACGGGTTGTACTCTCACCCTAGTTTTTCTTTTTAAACCCCTTGTTAAATTTATTTTGAAGTTTGTAATCAATAACTGTACTTTTCTGTATTTAACTGCAACAATGCGAGAATTCTATGGTTATATTTAATACTTATTACCCATACTCAGTATTTACAAGATTTTTGACATATTAAAGTGTATGTTTGGGTTATTAGTCTGTTGCTGAAATGATTGCAATATTTTGTATGTATTTCGAGAAGAAAGAACGTCGAAATCGTTGTCTGTGCCTAAGGAAGCCTATAATTTGTTGTCGCACATATTGAAACTCATTCGGTAATTAAGTCTTAAGGGAGGTACTTGTAAAGAAGTTAAATGGGAGATTAGCTTTAGGTGACCTGAGTAGAATGCAAATCTAAGAGACATTTCTGTTTGGAAGTCTGAATGTATATCACTGCGTCAAATACGTTAGTTCGCTCCTCACTAGATGTGCTCACCTGACTTAAATGTTGTCTAGCAACTTTAGATACGACCGAGGACAAGAATCCCAAAATTTAAGGGCTCACCATAGCCCGTGCTACATGGACATTTCGTTTTAAGTAACTAAATCTGAAACAACAACAACTTAACAATCCCAAATTAGTATAGAGTGCTCCATTATAGATCTAATTTGGTAGTTGTTGAGTTACACATTCAATGGCAATTCAATGAACAAATCCACAAGGGCAGTGACGAGGAATCGAACCTCCGTCCGGGAGCATCCCAGACACTGCCTTAATCGACTGAGCTACGACAGGGTTAAAAGGGTTGAAACCGAAGTTCTACTGAACTTACTGGATCCCGTAGCCTCTCCGAGGCACAAAAGGCAGTGTCTGGGATGCTCCCAGACGGAGGTTTGAATCCTCGTCACTGCCCTTGTGGATTTGTTCATTTGATGCATCATGTTAGTGTGATCTCTGTGTGTGATGATAATTCAAGTAACGCGCGCTACCCACCACTGATATACTAGGCTATTGCATTTGGCAGCACACATTGTACTATGAAGTACAGACAATCAACAGCATTAACTCAAAATGTGATCATATGTTTCACTGTTTTCATATCTACTTTTACGACATAAGAGTTCATTTGGTGCTTCCGTGATATACTTCCAAAGGCTTCCTGTGTTTTTTGGGGGGTTTAGGGAGCAAAAGAAGTGGGCCATCGACGTTCCTCGGACAAAACGGATTTAGATATAATTTATACGAGTTCCATGATCTTGGCGTCTCCTGCCAGTACTCGTAGAGGATGGGGCAGTTTTATTATTATTATTATTATTATTTTCTACCACAGACGTGGCCACACATTTACAATGCTAACCAGCATATATACATTTTCTTCTGTCCTCCATGGACGGGCAGTGGACGCTCCAGGCGTCACCTCCCTTATGTCCACCTTATTATGCGTGAAAACTGGCTTAAACAAAGCCAGGCTACATCCTATCCTCTTGTGGACCACACAACATATTGCCTTAAGGGGGGAAAATTTCCCTTTGCGTTCATTTGTATTCGTGTACGCGTTTGCTATTTCTGCCTGCAGGGTCGAACTCTTAGCTCTTGGACCCCGCCTTTCCAACCGACGGTTATCTAATGTACTGACCGTAGACCTATTTTTTTCTCTATCATATGCTGTATATCTTCATATTTTTAACATACACATCGCCAGGATGCAAGCCGTAGTAGCTGTCTAACTCCCAGGTACCTATTTACCGCTGGGTGAACTTGGTATCAGGTGAAACAATTCCAATTGTTTGTGTCTCGGCCGGGTTCTAAGGTCTATGACTCCCGAGCGCTATCCGCTCACCCGCCAGGACCTGTGTGTGTGTGTGTGTGTGTGTGTGTGTGTGTGTGTGTGTGTGTGTGTGTGTGTGTCTGTGTGTGTGTGTGTGTGTGTGTGTGTGTGTGTGTGTGTGTGTGTGTGTGTGTGTGTGTGTGTGTGTGTGTGTGTGTGTGTGTGTGTTCCGCAAACAAAGATGAGGAAACGATGACACGTACTCACGTACACGCGCGCACATTAAAAAAAAACACACACACATACACCACGGGTACACACACACACACACACACACCACGGATACACATACCCCGCATCCCACACATACACATGCGCTACCTATGAAATTCTCAGAGGAATTGACAGGGTAGATAAGGATAAACTGTTTAATACTGGTGGTACGCGAACAAGGGGACACAGGTGGAAACTGAGTACCCACATGAGCCACAGAGACGTTAGAAAGAACTTTTTCAGTGTCAGAGTAGTTAACAGGTAGAATGCATTAGGCAGTGATGTGGTGGAGGCTGACTCCATACACAGTTTCAAGTGTAGATATGATAGAGCCCAGTAGGCTCAGGAACCTGTACACCTGTTGATTGACAGTTGAGAGGCGGGACCAAAGAATCAGAGCTCATCCCCCGCAAGCACAACTAGGTAAGTACACACACACTCACACCACGTGTACACATAAACCCACACACACACACACACACACACACACACCACATGTACACATAAACCCACACACACACACTCACACCACGTGTACACATAAACCCCCACCACACACACCACGTGTACACATAAACCAACACACACACACACCACGTGTACACATAAACCCACACACACACACACACCACATGTACACATAAACACACACACACCACGTGTACCCACACACACACACCACGTGTACACATAAACCCACACACACACCACGTGTACACATAAACCCACACACACACACTCACACCACGTGTACACATAAACCCACATACACACCACGTGTACACATAAACCCACACACACACACTCACACCACGTGTACACATAAACCCCCCCCCACACACACCACGTGTACACATAAACCCACACACACACACACACACCACGTGTACACATAAACCCACACACACACACACACACCACATGTACACATAAACACATACACACCACGTGTACCCACACACACACACCACGTGTACACATAAACCCACACACACACCACGTGTACACATAAACCCACACACACCACATGTACACATAAACACACACACACCACGTGTACCCACATACACACACCACGTGTACACATAAACCCACACACACACACACACCACATGTACACATAAACACACACACACCACGTGTACCCACACACACACACCACGTGTACACATAAACCCACACACACACCACGTGTACATATAAACCCACACACACCACATGTACACATAAACACACACACACCACGTGTACCCACATACACACACCACGTGTACACATAAACCCACACACACACCACATGTACACATAAACACACACACACACCACGTGTACCCACATACACACACCACGTGTACACATAAACCCACACACACACCACGTGTACACATAAACCCACACACACCACATGTACACATAAACACACACACACCACGTGTACCCACATACACACACCACGTGTACACATAAACCCACACACACACCACATGTACACATAAACACACACACACCACGTGTACCCACACACACACACCACGTGTACACATAAACCCACACACACACCACATGTACACATAAACACACACACACCACGTGTACCCACACACACACACCACGTGTACACATAAACCCACACACACACCACGTGTACACATAAACCCACACACACACCACGTGTACACATATACCCACACACACACACCACATGTACACATAAACCCACACACACACACACACACACACACACACACACACACACACACACACACACACACCACGTGTACACATAAACCCACACAAAAGTCAACAGAGACAGTGAAGGTACACACACAAGAGCAGGAAGTGGAGCCCAACACAGGTCTCAGGCGTCCCCCTTCACCACTGTCACTCCATCTTGGCCAATCCACACTTCACCACGTCTCATCCAACACCTTGTGATACTACACTAAGATGACACCAGAGTATATACAAAGTATGGCTTCAATACAACAATTTCTTGTCGTAGACGTCTTGTCAACAACAGACTAGAAAAAGGCTCAGGAGAGCTACATTATCGTGATAAAATTGAGGATTTGATATCTGAGCAACGGGGATCGAACGCCGATCTGCAAGAAGCAAGGCCGTTGCTGTACCGACCAGAGCACTTGGATGAACAGTCTAGCGACAAATGAAAATAATATGAGATACCAGCTGATTTTTTTTGCTTTACTAAAAGACGTCAACAACAATAATAAATGAAAGCCTCTCTGAAGACAGGGAATCAGTCTATCCTAAACTTTCCCAACGTCAAGAAACTGTCCTACTAATTCGCCCTCTCTTAACCTACCAGAGGACCTAAAACAGAAAACGGGACAGTATGTCAATTTCACCAGCCGCTACCATTGTCTAGTAGAACAATATTTGGCCTTTTTTTTAACAATTTACAAATTTTTGGTAAAGTATGCGTCAAAATGCTTGGCTCTATTAGGAGGCCGAGTTATACTGACTCACTAAGTCCTGTTCACGCTCTCTTTAGCGGTCTGACTCTGCATGGAGTTATTACTGTGCTATGAGTTATGCACACAATAATTACTAACTTATCATCACTCATCATTAGCTTAGATAAATACAGATATGTCAGCCAGTCGTCCTCCTACGGTTTCCCAACGTCAAGAAAAAGGTAACTTTAAAAGACTCCTTATCCTAACCAACCAGAGGACCCAAAACAGAAAACGGGAGAGTACACTTTCGCCAGCTTTTTAAATTTTTCTAGTACGACAATTTTTGGCCTTATGTAACGCATACGAGCGAAAAGCGACGTTCTTTGTAGGAGGTCAGGTTGAATATGCACATTTCAAACTTGCCAATACAAAGCCCAAGTATAAAAATACTGCCAATATTGTTTAACTCTTCGTCACAACAAAACTCCTCCAGACTCGCGACAAAATATAATCTATAATATGAATAACAATTACAAAAGTAACTCTAGGATCCCTAATTCACTTGATCAACACTCATTCACAAAATGAGAGTAGTAATTCTGGCTGGCTAATTACTCAAACTGTCCAAAACATTCAGGCACGTCTGGTCACCCCCAAATGCTACAATTTCAATTACATCCCCGAGTCAAGAACCTGTCAATACTCTTCCCTGAAGATCGGTCAAGGACAGGTTCCTCTCGTTATCAAGTTCAAGTATGTTTATTGAGATAAGCAATAAATACATCTCAAAGGGATAGAGTAGCTTAGGCTATTTCTACCCCCCTAAGGGGCATCATGAAATATCAGGGTTGCCACCGTGCCTCTCTCCTCTTCTCTTCACAGCATTTATTTGTGGTTTTAAATCTCTCTCTCTTGTCTTGCCAACAAGACTATCTGACCACTTCCCCTAGAAACACAAACCGAAACTGTCTCTATTTTCCGCTTGTTACAACTTGTAATAAAGTTGTTACATCTTGGCTTAACGTGTTTATGACGTATTAGAACATTGTTACAACTTGCTATATTGGTTGTTATAACTGGTTAGGAGGTGTTAAAACTTGTTCGAACGTTGTACCAACGTCGTAGTTTCGGTGTGTGTTTGGCGGGTCTGGCCTGCGCACTTGTCAACTGTCGCAATGCGGCTCCTGGCACGGGAGTCACTCGAACGCCACCAGCACTTAGACTCAAGCTAGAGGCACTCTACTGCAATTTCTTGAAATCGACGAAGGTCACAGAAAGTCACAATTCCACAAATTTTGGAGAATTATCTTCTGGGAAGCCTTGGCCCTCTTGTGAACAGCTTCTTGAACAACGCAATATTGAATTCCCCGGCAAATAGCCTATTATTAACATACCAGCGATTTATATAATTTTCATACAGCTCCAGATGAGGCGTGGCTGTTCCATTCTGTGGGTTAGGCATCAATTAAGTTCCCGAGAGTCAATAATGCTTCAACATTGAAGCAATCCAATGATCTAACATCTCAATTTTTTTGCATTTCAAAAATGAATTTAGATACATTCTATCCTGTGGTGTCCTAAGCTGAACTGCGTAATCAAAATGAGGCTTAACAAATTCCAGATAAAGCTAAGGAGTAAGTAGCAATAGATGTTTTATTATTAACACTTATTGTTATGAATAATACCATCATATGAACCATGTTTGGAACATTTTGCCTATACATTAACCTAGTCGTAAATTTCCACGATCAATGCTAAACATTCCTCTCTTCCACCAATCACATATCGCCATAATGTTACTTGGCTTAAACACGGCACGTGATAGGCTGATAGGAGACCAAACATTAGTGTTACATTAGGCTACAAGGAGCAATGTTGAGGTTACAATGCTACTTATGTCTAAGGGGGCTACAATAAGCACTATTAGGCTACGGTGACATTCAAAGCTATTCAAATATAAGGCACTAGGTCTAACTAACTTTAATGGAGAGGGGCTATTAGACCTATTCTGAAAATTCTGTGCCAAAACTGTAATGAATAGACCCAATAAGACACAAATGTATTATCACAGGTGTGTTATACACAGGTGTGTAACACACCTGTTATACAATTGTGTATAACGCATGTGTTGTATAACACCTGTATAATACAAGCAACAAATCTCTCGTGAACGCATAGATAGGTTACGTTATCTCATATACAAATTTATGGCTCCCGGTAAGGTAGGCCTAAATATAACCCAAAAGACGTTCATTATACATTTAAAGATTCAGTAGGCCTATACGGTTGCGGCTAAGTGTCTGCAAGCGTAGTTTTAAGTTTATAAACTTAACGTTTATAAACTCCTTATTGATCTGGGCCAATAGCATAATTGACCCGGTTTCGTCAGTTATGTTACCTAAGGATGCAAAGCTAATCATGCTATTGCTGTCGGGGGTCTACAAGCCATACGAGTATAAAAAGACATTTCAGTGAAAGAATTGCGAGCAAGTGGATTGACCTGAAAGGGGAGGGGGGGGGGGGGGTGGAGGCATTAAATATGATACGAAGCAAGAGGGTCGGAAGCCAATGCATTAGGCTTCAGACATCTGAAAGGCGGGACCAAGGAGCTGATGCTCGCTTTGCTGGCACTTATAGGAGAGTTCTCTCTCTCTCTCTCTCTCTCTCTCTCTCTCTCTCTCTCTCTCTCTCTCTCTCTCTCTCTCTCTCTCTCTCTCTCACACCAACCTGTGCACCTACAAAGAACGTCGCTTTTCGCTGGAATGCGTTACCTAAGGCCAAAAATTGTCGTACTAGAAAATGGGAAGCGGCTTGCGAAAGTGACGTACTGTTCCGTTTTCTGTTTTGGGTCCTCTGGTAGGTTAGGATAAGGGTACTTTATGCAGGCGATGAGTCACAATAACGTGGCTAAAGTATGCTGACCAGACCACACAATAGAAGGTGAAGGGACGACGACGTTTCGGTCCCGTCCTGGACCATTCTCAAGTCGATTCAAGTCGAAACGCCGTCGTCCCTTCACCTTCTACTGTCTGGTCTGGTCATCAATAAGGGTATTTTAAATTGACCGCTTTCTTGACGTTGGGAAACCGTAGGAGCACAGACTGCTCACACACACATCAACCTAGCCTATAAGTTGCATAGGCCTATAGCCGATTCCAGTAAACCAAACATAGATATTTTCAGTTTTCCCTTAATACCAAACAGCCCACGCTTGGCCAACTATTCACACAAAATAATAAGAAAGTACAAGCATGAACTAAATTGCTGTCATTACCTCATAAAGACAAGACTACCTGTTAACAAGTACTAATAGTAACCACTCCCTCAAGTTACGCCCAAATGAAGAAACTAGGCCTATATCATTAGACTTCCTAGAACACAAACTAGCCAGTGGTTTGGCCTGGCCACAGTTACTGGCCCAGCTGGCGTTAGTGATGGGAGCCGGACAGTGGGAGAGAGCTTCCGGCATTATGCCTGTGGCGGTGGGGTGGGAGGGTGTTGGGGGAATGGGTGGAACGTGGGGTGGGTGGGAGAGGGATTGTGTATGTACTCACCTAGTTGGGCTTGCGGGGGTTGAACTCTGGTTATATATGTCTTTCTCTCTCTCTCTCTCTCTCTCTCTCTCTCTCTCTCTCTCTCTCTCTCTCTCTCTCTCTCTCTCTCTCTCTCTCTCTCTCAAGAGAGAGAGAGAGAGAGAGAGAGAGAGAGAGAGAGAGAGAGAGAGAGAGAGAGAGAGAGAGAGAGAGAGAGAGAGAGAGAGAGAGAGAGAGAGAGGAGAGAGAGAGAGAGAGAGAGAATATCAAGATCCATAAGCATAAGCAAATTAATGATTAATGAAAGTAAGATGATTAACTGGGTATTCCCTCATTCTTGGAAATGTACTACACATACACTTATTCTTTACATAATTTTACACCTATCACAAAACTTACCAATTATAAACCTATCAAATTTATATAATCCAGGACTTTTTAGATAATATTATCTAATCCACTATTTTTTTATAAATGAAGATTCAATGATCAGTTCTTTCAGTAACTGATTTACACTCCACAATTGTGTATGAATTAGTCCAGTCAATTGAATGATTACAATCTCTGCAGTGAACAGCCCAACCACTTGGGATCGACGGTAGAGCGTCGGTCTCTCTTGATGCAGGTCAGCGTTCAATCCCCGACCGTCCACAAGTGGTTGGGCACCATTCCTTCCTCCCTCCGTCCCATCCCAAGTCCTTATCCTGACTCCTTCCCAGTGCTATACAGTCGTAATAGCTTGGTAGCATTCCCTTGATAGTTCCTTCCTTCCTTCTGAAGTGAACGAACAGTGCACTGGACTCTTGACCTGTCCTTACACTACATTTGTGCTCTGTTATTCTCAAGTCAAGATGTTTACCTGTTTGACCAACACGATACTTATTTCAATCTTTACAGTGGAATTTTACACACACATTCTGTATTCCTTAATAATTTGCTGGAACACCAAAATGTTCGGAATTTTTGTTTAATTTTCCTAGTGATTTTGTGATTATATATATATATATATATATATATATATATATATATATATATATATATATATATATATATATATATATATATATATATATATATATTGTACCTAATTTGTCCTGAATTTATATATTCAAAAAAATCTAATGAAACGATCAGGCTATTCATTTCATTAGTATGAGTTAATTGTTTTATTTGAGTTAAAACTAAAGTAGATATATGACCGAACCTAACCTACCCTACCTAACCTAACCTATAACTAAGTCAATAATTTATATTCTTAATATGATATAATAATAATTGAAATAAACCAATAGAAAACTATTTTTAAAAAATAAAGAAAATCACTCGGTCTGTTAGGCAAATCGGGCTTGCATAGTAGGCCGAGAAGTGCGTTCTGGCTATTAAGTACGATATATATATATATATATATATATATATATATATATATATATATATATATATATATATATATATATATATATATATATATATATATATATAATGATTGAGTGTTTTTTTTTTCAAATTGTTCAATCATCCATCGATCAGAAAAGTAGCTTTTAAAACTACATACACTGGCCTACCCAGGTCCCGCGAGCACCCAATTCCCCACCGAGTAGGACGCAGGTTGGGCAGCGTGACAAAAAACTATTAATTAAAATAATGAAGATCACGATCTAATCATCTCCCTGTTAGCCTCAAAAAAAAATTGTCTATCCCCCACCCACTACAAGTACTGGCAGCCGTCCACTTACTCCCACTACCCGCACTTCACTGAGCATCACACCCTCCAAGCTTAAAGCACCTACTTATAAACCCACTACAAGCACTTCACACCAACTAAGACCCTCCAACTCTTCCCACAGGGGATCCTGGGTAGCGGTGCATGGTGGCCGCATGAGAGATACATAGTTATGGGAGTCACATTCTCCATGGTGGCCGCATGAGAGATACATAGTTATGGGAGTCACATTCTCCATGGTGGCCGCATGAGAGATACATAGTTATGGGAGTCACATTCTCCATGGTGGCCGCATGAGTGATACATAGTTATGGGAGTCACATTCTCCATCTGGCTCACCACCGTTAGTTACTCCTGCTACTGCTTAATGGTACAACTGCTGATGCTATACCTAATGACAGTGCTGGAACTGCTGTTGATGTTTCTGTTAATAGCTGTTGATGGTGTGGTGGTGACGGTAGGTTGTGGTGGAAATAGTATGGTGATTTATTAATGGTGTAACACACCGCCATCAAATGATTTCCAATATCAATGTAATCACTAGGCCTCCCATTACAAGTATCACCATCAACAGGCCTACCATCACCAATATTACCAATCATTAGGCCTGTAGTACCATTATCACCATTACTACACCTCTCTTTACCATCATCACCATCACTCGGTCTACATTACCACTACTAGCATCACTAGGCCTCCCATTACAAGTATCACCATCAACAGGCCTACCATCACCAATATTACCAATCATTAGGCCTGTAGTACCATTATCACCATTACTACACCTCTCTTTACCATCATCACCATCACTCGGTCTACATTACCACTACTAGCATCACTAGGCCTCCCATTACAAGTATCACCATCAACAGGCCTACCATCACCAACTGTCCTACAACCACTGTTATTATCACTATAGACCTCTCACCATCACCCCTTACACCATCTCTTCATCTCAGTAAACTTTCACTACATATCTAACACCAATGATCTCTCCCAGAGGTCACTTATCTCAAAACAATTAATCTCTCTAACTTCAATTAAAACATACACCTCCAAACAAGGGGTTCATCTCTTCCTGTTTTAAACAATGGAGTTAATAATGCTTTATATGCCTCAAAACTCTTTTTTTTATATCCTATCAGGTACAAAAATTGTCCCAATGTACCACTGATCTGTTCATAATGGGATATTTAGGCCTATGTACATGTAACCTTTACATGGACAAGTCAGTGAACTTCAACTCTTGAGTACCTGGAAAGTTGATCTCTAATCAAATTGAATTTCAATCTGCAATCGACAACAAAACCTATTTTCTATCACCAGGAAATCCTAGCGCTCACCTGCCCTGTTGGAACCGGTGCTTAACAGTCCTGGTGGAACCAGAGCTCAACAGTCCTGGTGGAACCAGTGCTCAACAGCCTTGGTGGAACCAGTGCTCACCTGCCCTGTTGGAACCGGTGCTCAACAGTCCTGGTGGAACCGGTGCTCAACAGTCCTGGTGGAACCAGTGCTCAACAGTCTTGGTGGAACCAGTGCTCAACAGTCTTGGTGGAACCGGTGCTCAACAGTCCTGGTGGAACCAGTGCTCAACAGTCCTGGTGGAACCGGTGCTCAACAGTCCTGGTGGAACCAGTGCTCAACAGTCTTGGTGGAACCAGTGCTCAACAGTCTTGGTGGAACCGGTGCTCAACAGTCCTGGTGGAACCAGTGCTCCACAGCCTTGGTGGAACCAGTGCTCAACAGTCTTGGTGGAACCAGAGCTCAACAGTCCTGGTGGAACCAGTGCTCAACAGTCCTGGTGGAACCAGTGCTCAACAGTCCTGGTGGAACCAGTGCTCAACAGTCCTGGTGGAACCAGTGCTTAACAGCCTTGGTGGAACCGGTGCTCAACAGTCCTGGTGGAACCAGTGCTCAACAGCCTTAGTGGAACCAGTGCTCAACAGTCCTGGTGGAACCAGTGCTCAACAGCCTTGGTGGAACCAGTGCTCAACAGTCCTGGTGGAACCAGTGCTCAACAGCCTTGGTGGAACCAGTGCTCAACAGTCCTGGTGGAACCAGTGCTCAACAGTCCTGGTGGAACCAGTGCTCAACAGCCTTGGTGGAACCAGTGCTCAACAGTCCTGGTGGAACCAGTGCTCAACAGTCCTGGTGGAACCAGTGCTCAACAGTCCTGGTGGAACCAGAGCTCAACAGTCCTGGTGGAACCAGTGCTCAACAGCCTTGGTGGAACCGGTGCTCAACAGCCTTAGTGGAACCAGTGCTCAACAGTCCTGGTAGAACCAGTGCTTAATAGCTCTAGTGGAACCAGCGCTCAGCAGCCTTGTCGAAGCCAACACCACACATCTGCATTGAAATTTCTCTGAAGAAAGACGGGTCGTGGTTCAAAACTTCACCACCAATTCCCAATGAGAAAACAAAATCCATAAGGTAAGTGATAACTTTCAATAATAACGTCTATCAAAAGCTAACATGTCCAGCCTCTACTATCATACGAAGGGTGGCTGTAGTGTAAAGTCAAGAGCCTTTTTCACCTTTGTAAAAAGAGATAAAACCAAAAAACTGATATGTATAAATGGGAAAATTTCGCTAATTTGTAAAAAATCTTTATTGGGCTATTTTCGCCTTTGGTGAGACATATTTACAACATACAAATAATCTCAATCTATTCTCTAAGATGAGGGAGAGTTTCTTACCTTATGAGAAGAAGGCAGAAATAAAATCAACTAAGGCTTTCGTGCCATTCCTCAAGACGACCATCACTCTACTACGAGGCTTCTCTTGCACTGAATTCACAAATACATTATATCCACTCGCCCTGGACCTCCCTTTACTGACGTTGCTAACACACGGCGGGGGCACAAGTCGAACACTTTAGCATTTAGAAACACCGATATATATCGATATTGACTCACAAATCAAAAGCACATGCATAAGCGAATCCCGGAGAGGTGATAACATCCTCACGCGGCACACGTCAGAGAGCAACTGAAGAGAGCTGTTTTAGTACGCCTTCGACTGCCGCCTCGTGTTCGTTTCCCTTCACCAGCGTAAAGTAAACACAAGACACAACGTCGCCTTTTCACGCGTGCATCGATTCTTTTACTAGTATCAGAGACGTTACTTAAAATACACCTATTTTGGAATAATGCTAGTCGATTACTGGCTTTGAAAAACCCAAGGAAAGCTAGAGAGTAAATGGGAAGTTCGGAGCGTTGAAATCTCCGCGCGCGAGCTGGAACACGTCGACTTCCTCTCTCACTCTCTCTGTTCACGGGTCGTTTCACACATGACTTTGAAAACGTGACTTTAGGCAATTGTTGATTACATTTCCCAAAATACGCGAGCCATTTATTTGGTTTAATCAATTAAATGCAAGAGAAACCGCATCACAGCTATATGTTTCATTTTAGATTAATATCGAAGTTAATATTAGGCTAAAAGTCTGTAAAAGTTATGTAGTCAGAGCTTAGGCTACCTTGTCGGAAGTGGGGAAGATTGGCTTGGGGCGGGGGAGACAGGGAAGGAATTTTTATTGTGCTTTCCAGTCTGCCTGTATCTGGAGTGGAATTGTGAGCGCAATGCCAAGTTAGTGGGGCTCTTAGACTCTTGCCTGCGAGGTGTGCAAGTCTCTCTTCTTCCCCACCGCCACACACCACCTCGTTCTTGGGCTCTCTTAAGTGCGCTCGCTGTTTCTCTTGAGCGCGTTGGCTGTCTCTTTTGAGCGCTGGCTGTATCTCTTGAGCGCTCGTTGTATCTCTTGAGCGCGCTCACTGTCTCTAGAGGGCGCTTAATCTCCCTCACCTTTCTCCTCTCAAACACCTCGCTTACTAGCCTGTAAATTATTCTTTCCGAAATGCGAACCACTGCATTCGACTCACTCACGGGTACCTATTTACTGCTAGGTGATGAGGTGCATCAGGTGTAGAGACACGTGTCCAAGCAATGGGTCGTGAGGCGAATGCTGTGACCACAGCGGACGACACAGATACTTCCTCGAGCGCGCAAATTGAGATACAATTATTTCCTTTTTTCTGCGTGACAATTATCAGAGTCGCTGATTATTCATATCATCTGTTCTTGCTCGAGTGTTCAGCTGTTGCTGTCTTGCAGTTGGTTGTGTTCACTAGTAAGGGTCCAGGTAGTAGTCAGGTTCTCGACTCACAATCTGCAATTCCGGGTTCGAATTCCGGGAGAGACAGAAATGGCTGGGCGCATTTCCCTTACCTAATGTACCTGTCCACCTAGCAGGTACCAAGGAGTTAAGTCAGTGTGTTGTGAGGTTGTATCCTCTTAGGAGGGTCAGTAATTCGACCTTGGGTGGAGCCTAAGTTACTTGTATATATATATATATATATATATATATATATATATATATATATATATATATATATATATATATATATATATATATATATATACATACACTGGCTGCCTGTCCCCCAACACATTGAATGATTATTATTTGCATCATTCTACAGCGTTTACGTAAATCAATAAATAAAGTAGGGAGAAAATTAGATAAACAGTTGCAATAAGTCATTATCATCGTCAATGTTGCTGATAACTTTTAAAGTAAAAACGTTTTATAACTTTTTGAGGTGAAAATATACAAAATATTAAAGAGTTCATTCACGAGGCTAACGGTCCGGGGCCCATAACATATGTAAAGTATCCATAGATGAGTATTCACTCATACAACTTCTATATATACCAGACAAAAGAGATTGAAATGTATTAATTACAGCTGTATGTAACACCTGCACACACCCGGCTCCTAATGTTAAACACCTGCACACACCCGGCTCCTAATGTTAAACACCTGCACACACCCGGCTCCTAATGTTAAACACCTGCACACACCCGGCTCCTAATGTTAAACACCTGCACACACTAGCCTCTGGGAAGGTGGAGAAAGCTGAAAGAAAGCCAACAAAATGGGGGTTATGATGGAAGTTTCTAACTCTGACACTGAAATTGTATGTTTATCTATTAGACATCATAGAGGCTCTCTCCCATGGTGCGTCCACGTCTGTAGTGGAGGCGACGTACACCTTCCGAACACCTGCAGAGCTTCTGTGTCCCGCCAAACACACACCGAAACTACGACGTTGGTACAACGTTCGAACAAGTTTTAAACACCTCCTAACCAGTTATAACAACCAATATAGCAAGTTGTAACAACGTTCTAATACGTCATAAACTCGTTAAGCCAAGATGTAACAACTTTATTACAAGATGTAACAACTTTATTACAAGTTGTAACAAGCGGAAAATAGAGACAGTTTCGGTTTGTTTCCAGGGATATGTCTTCCTCTGATAATTACACAGAACTCTTGCCATAAACACAATATTAAACAACTCTGTTCTCTCTCTGTTTTTGGACCTTTCCAAAGCTTTTGACAAAAATGAACACACCAAACTATTTAGAAAATGGCTTAGTAGAAAAGTATGTCTTGTCATCGCTAGATATTGATATTTACTATCAGGGATGCAAATTCGCTGTGAAATGGAGTAATGTCCTCTCTGAAAATTTCTCAATAAATAATGGGGGTTCCCACAATGTGCTGTTTTTAAGTCTGTTTGCCATCTTGACCCATTGTTAAAAGTTAAGAGCCAGGGGCTAGATTCACGAAGCAGTTACGCAAGTACTTACTAACGTGAACATCTTTCCTCAATCTTTGACGGCTTTGGTTACATTTATTAAACAGTTTACAAGCATGAAAACTTGCCAATCAACTGTTGTTACTGTTATAAACAGTCTCCTGGTGCTTCGCAGCTCATCAACTGTTTAATAATTGTAAACAAAGCAGCCAAAGATTGAGAAAAGATGTATAGGTTCGTAAGTGCTTGCGTAACTGCTTCGTGAATCTGGCCCCAGTTCAGCTGGCCGTTGTACAACAAGTACTAAGGCTAAGATTTTCTGCTATGCTGATGACCTTTACTTCGACCGGAGGTTATGGGATTTTTTTTTTTTTTAGAAATATGTGAAAGAAAGTGCAGAATGCAACCTGCAAAATGCTCAAAACGTTCAGTCCTGCAAAACGTCTTGTAGTTGCTTTAATCTTGCAAGACTCGTTTATTCGAGATCCCAATCTAAAATTAATAGGTAGATTCCAATTAATTATTCTGAAAAGCATCTGGGGCATATTTTATCCTCAAAGGGCCCAATCGTAAATGTTTCTGATGTAACTAGAGACGTGAAGGGCAGAACAAATGTCATCATTAGTGAATTTGGTCATCTGGATACCTGGTCGAAATTGCAATTATTTAACAGTCAATGGTTTCAGTCTGGTTTCCACTGAGGAACCCAGGGTCGTAACATACTCCTTGGAAAGGAGACAGGAGAGGTATCAAGTAATATACGTGGAAGATACTTGGGGGCCGGGTCCCAGATTTGCACAGTGGAATAACAACATGGCAGGATGTGCAGAATACCCCCGTTAAAAAGCAGAGGTCCAACAGATACTCTGAGAGAGAACTATCAACAGTGCTCTCACATCCATGCACAGCTTGCATGGATGTGAACTATGAAACCTACACAATGACGACGTTGGTAATCTTAACTGTGATTGGAGGAGATGTCCCCTGATGTCTCTTGGATGTCCATCCTCACACTCACCGCAGTATCCTGCCTGGCCTCGTGTCCTCACCCACACTTGACGAAATAATCCACAAACGAATAATTATATTTTGCCTGAAAGGAATCATTCATCCAGTAAACTCAATCAATTTTTGTTTTTTTCAGGCCTTCAAGTTCAAGTATGTTTATTGAGACAAGAAAAAAATACATCCCAAAGGGATAGAGTAGCTTAGGCTATTTCTACCCCCCCCCCCCTATTTCAGGCCTTCACTTGTCACTGGCCACTCACTCCTACTTTCCCAGCAAAATGAACTTAATTGTTAGAAAAAAGAACTGAAGATTGTGTTATAATTGTATTGGGGAAGCGGGTCTACACGGCAGGATAAGAACTGGTCATGAGGGAAACCCACAAATGGATATTTGGAATGATACCTAACTAATGTAACAGAAAGATGGATTACTGTCAGGCATTTGTAATCCAACTGAAGTCAGATTGATGTTATCTGAGCTGTGTGTGTTTAAAGTGATTTTGAGCCAAGATAACCCCCAGAATCTGTTGAGGTAGAATGCTGAGGTGTGCAAATGTGTACAACGTCATGCTATGATTAGTTTATATTAGATCTAATGTTAATTGTCACATCATCATCCTAGTTATTCGACGTGTATATTGTGTCTTTGCATTTACTCTAATTCTTAGCTAACTTTCAATCACTTTATTTCTAACATGTAATTTTAGATTTAGATTGCTGGACACCTGTTCAGGTGGTCATGGTCAACATTCTAATGATCTTTACAAGTTGTAATCAATTGTGTTTGTGATGCTGATAATGACAATGATAATGTTTAAGTGCATAATGATAATGTTATTATGCACTTTATGTTGCATTATACTGATAATGACAATGTCTACATGCAGTGCTGTTAATGTGACCCATATGCAATCAGTGTACTGTATGCAGGCGATGAGTCACAATAACGTGGCTAAAGTAAGTTGACCAGACTTACTTTAGACTTACTTACAGACTTACTTCACCTTCTAGTGTACCGTACTTTTTATTTACACTTTCCCACTTATAAATGTACTGCCGTGTATAAATATAGTGTTTGATTTGATTGAAATCAACAGGTCAGTCACTGCCAGTTCACTCAACAACATAACATGTGCACTCACAAACCCACACAACATACACCACAATCACCACATCAACCCCCCATCATAGTCACCCCCTCAACCACCTTCCATACCAACCCCCACAACATCCTATTCACAACCCAAATCACAACATCATTTCTGAACAGGTCATGGCCACCATCCAAGAAGCCAAACACCAGTCACAAGGAAACGAACACACACACGCACGCACGCACCTTAGACCCGATATAAACCCCTACAATCCTTTCTCACAACGCACTTTCAGTCATTTATTCATAGGACCATGCAAGCACAGCTTCTGCTAACTCCCACAGTCTCCCCTGAGCCAACACCACTTCAGGTGACACAGAAAACGTATTTGAAAATAAAATTGATGACCCCCAACCACAGCAAACTCATCAAGGCTCTACTTGACATCTCCCCTCATCAATGCCAACAATATGTGGGCACCCGATGGCACCAGTAACCCCCCAAGCCACTCATCAAGAACAACCACACACTCAGAGAAATAAAAAGACTTTATAGACCCCTCTACATCAGGTCTATGTCACTGAATGATCAGTATCTTTTATTAATTACTCTCCAAACATTAATACACCAGCTACACTAAAGTGTCCTCTAAAACAGAGATCACACTAACGTGATGCATCAAATGAACAAATCAGTGTCAAATCAGTGATTAAGGCAGTGTCTGGGATGCTCCCGGACGCAGGTTCGAATCCTCGTCACGGCCCTTGTGGATTTGTACACCAAAGTGTCCCCTAAAATAACAGCAAGGGATCCTTATGAGAGATAACTGCATGATGATGGATTTGTGATCATGAGTGTTCAAGAAAAATTTGCAATTGAATTAGATTGCACGTCACACACCACTCAGAAACAAGCAGAACATTCATAAAATCAAACAATTTAAGCTCAGAGCACATTATTTGTTTGTTTTTTTATTTATATATACGCAACCCGGTATGTATATACGGGGGAGCCGGTCGGCCGAACAGACAGCACGCTGGACTTGTGATCCTGTGGTCCTGGGTTCGATCCCGGGCGGCAGCGAGAAACAATGGGCAGAGTTTCTTTCACTCTATGCCCCTGTTACCTAGCAGTAAAATAGGTACCTGGGTCTTAGTCAGCTGTCACGGGCTTCTTCCTGGGGTTGGAGGCCTGGTCGAGGACCGGGCCGCGGGGACACTAAAGTCCCGAAATCATCTCAAGATAACCTCAAGATAAGATAACCCATTCTCCTGTTTAGATAGAATCTATTGTGACGATTGTTAATAGTCAGAATACGTACGTTCTTAGCTTTTAGATAGTTGTAAACTGACTAGTTAGGAATTCTTCTAAAATAAATGAAGCGACACACTTAAATATTCCTAGGCCTAGTATAGCACACATATGTACTATATAAGGCCTCAGATATCGTGTATTAGGCCTAGGGGGAGGCTAGGTTAGGTTAGTTAATTTGTCAAAGCAACACAAGTAAAAAATAGTTTTATGATCTGTTTTATGAACTCAATATTTCAGATTTAATTTAAATTTCGTCGTTGTATGTCGGTATATGTACTATGGTGCTCATCGTTACTATAAATACTACCACAACAGGAGGATAGACTGATATACAAGAGTTGTTACATTCTTGTAAAGCCACAAGCACGCGTAGCGTTTAGGACAGCACATGAACCATCGATACCTGCTAGTTCATATTTAGTGAGATCGAGTGACCTCATGTCCTGCTTTTAAATACATAAATCCCGAACCCACATTAAATCCGCTCGTCATGGCCTCACCATACATCAATCCTTCCCTCCGAGGAGGCGCGTGAAGCCTAGACTAACACAGAGAACATTCAAAGACGAGCTTTTACAAGCACCTCACCTTGACACATGCTACATTAAGCTACACACATACAAGGGCACTCCGCGATAACAGCTTGATGGTTAAATGCAAACTCAGAATATTGAGAAAAATTTTTTTTACCACTTACGGGCTATTCATGCCCGTGCCACCTCTTGGGTGGCTTAATCTTCATCAATCAATCAATCAAGGGCACTGATGGGCACTCGCCAGGGAGCCCCTGGGGCAGCTGGCATCCTCAACTTCTCATCAGACTCATTATTCTGACTCTCAGAGTCAGACACTAGAGTCTGACATCAGATTCTCTCAGACCTGACTCATTAATTACTGCTCTCACTCACCTCGACAACGATTCATTCGCCTCTGGATACTTTCCCTTTCTTTTTAAATCAGCCGCAGCTATCCTGTAGTTGCATTGAGTTGTTACATTCTTGTAGAGCCACTAGTAAGATGCTTATCTTAACATACTAAGTAGGTTAGGTAAGGTCGGTGTTTTCTATGAAGCTTTTCAAGGGAAACTATTATGTTAAGTATGTCACCTATGCACATATTTAATAAGTCAATATTGACTTATTAAATTTGCGAGAACGGGTTGCACTAGTACGCGTAGCGTTTCGGGCAGGTCCCTGGAATACGATCCCCGCCGCGAAGAATCGTTGTTACAACCAAGTACACATTTTACTGTTGAGTAAATTTTAGGATATTTTAGCCAAATATCCCCAGTTTACTAACTGTAGGTAGTAACTGAGTGATTGTAACCTATCCACCGCTGCCCACTGGATGGGGGGCGGTGTGCAGGACGAACATATCAATTGTGACACTAACTCTCCACATATGTCAGTTGCTTAATTTAGAACCTGTACTTGAGGTCGATCTCGAACCCATTGTTGATGTGACGACTTATATTGAATTTTGTAACTAGCTCATCAAGATTGTAACTTGCTTAGCTAAATGAATTGTGGGGTTCAGTCCCTGAGCCCATTATGTGCCTCTGTAACCCTTTCCACTACCACCCACAACATGGGTATGGGGTGCATAATAAATGAACTAAACTAAAAAAAACTACTGTTGCGTTAAACAGAGGCTACAGTTAAGGATTTGCGCCCAGTAAATCCTCCCCGGCCAGGATACGAACCCATGACATAGCGCTCGCGGAACGCCAGGCGAGTGTCTTACCACCAAACACACACCGAAAGTACGACGTTGGTACAACGTTCGAACAAGTTTTAACACTTCCTAACCAGTTATAACAACCAATATACCAAGTTGTAGCAACGTTCTAATGCGTCATAAACACGTTAAGCCAAGATGTAACAACTTTTAATATAGTTGTAACAAGCGGAAAATAGAGACAGTTTCGGTTTGTGTTTCCAGGGTTACCACTGTACCACGGAGACTATCATACCTAGATTAGGAATATCACATACTGACCACAAACACTAAAGACCAATTAGCCTACTTGAGTCATTAAGGAAATATTTTCAAGCAATTAATCCACAACGTAGATGACAATGAATGACTTAAAACTGTTAGTATTTAGGTCTCAGTGATCCACACAAGACGCTGGCATCACCATACATAACACCCACACACAACACCCACACACAACACCCACACACAACACCCACACACAACACCCACACACAACACCCACACACAACACCCACACACAACACCCACACACAACAGCACTCACACAACACCCACACACAACACCCACACCAATGTTACACACCCACACACAACACCCACACACAACACCCACACACAACAGCACTCACACAACACCCACACACAACACCCACACCAATGATACACACCCACACACAACACCCACACACAACACCCACACACAACACCCACACACAACACCCACACACAACACCCACACACAACAGCACTCACACAACACCCACACACAACACCCACACCAATGATACACACCCACACACAACACCCACACACAACACCCACACACAACACCCACACACAACACCCACACACAACACCCACACACAACAGCACTCACACAACACCCACACACAACACCCACACCAATGATACACACCCACACACAACACCCACACACAACACCCACACACAACACCCACACACAACACCCACACACAACACCACACACAACACCCACACACAACACCCACACACAACACCCACACACAACACCCACACACAACACCCACACACAACACCCACACCAATGATACACACCCACACACAACACCCACACACAACACCCACACACACAACACCCACACACAACACCACACACAACACCCACACACAACACCCACACACAACACCCACACACAACACCCACACACAACACCCCCACACAACACCCACACACAACACCCACACACAACACCCACACACAACACCCACACACAACACCACACACAACACCCACACACAACACCCACACACAACACCCACACACAACACCCACACACAACACCCACACCAATGATACACACCCACACACAACACCCACACACAACACCCACACACAACACCCACACACAACACCCACACACAACACCCACACACAACACCCACACACAACACCACACACAACACCCACACACAACACCACACACAACACCCACACACAACACCCACACACAACACCCACACACAACACCACACACAACACCCACACACAACACCCACACACAACACCCACACCAATGATACACACCCACACACAACACCCACACACAACACCCACACCAATGATACACACCCACACACAACACCCACACACAACACCCACACACAACACCCACACACAACACCCACACACACAACACCCACACACAACACCCACACACAACACCCACACCAATGATACACACCCACACACAACACCCACACCAATGATACACACCCACACACAACACCCACACACAACACCCACACACAACACCCACACACAACACCCACACACAACACCACACACAACACCCACACACAACACCCACACACAACACCCACACACAACACCCACACACAACACCCACACACAACACCCACACACAACACCACACACAACACCCACACACAACACACACACACAACACCCACACACAACACCCACACACAACACCCACACACACAACACCCACACAACACCCACACACAACACCCACACACAACACCCACACACAACACCCACACACAACACCACACACAACACCCACACACAACACCCACACACAACACCCACACACAACACCCACACACAACACCCACACACAACACCCACACACAACACCCACACACACAACACCCACACACAACACCCACACACAACACCCACACACACAACACCCACACACACAACACCACACACAACACCCACACACAACACCCACACACACAACACCCACACACAACACCCACACACCACACCCACACACAACACCCACACACACAACACCCACACACAACACCCACACACAACACCCACACACAACACCCACACACAACACCCACACACAACACCCACACACCACACAATACACAATGTAATAACTTTAAACTTCCATCCAAAATAAGAAAATCTTCTCTGTAACTGTTTAGACAATAAAACAATGCAAATTAAATTCCTTCAAACACTCTCAGCACTTCCGACCTCAATGTTGGAGTGCCTCAAGGCTCTGTTTTAGCTCCACCTTTATACATAAACGACACTCCTGGGGGCCAGATTCACAAAAGCACTTACGTAAGCACTTACGAACCTGTACATTTTCTCTCAATCTTTGACGGCTTTGTTTACAATTATTAAACAGTTAATGAGCTCCGAAGCACCAGGAGGCTGTTTATAACAATAACAACAGTTGACTGGCAAGTTTTCATGCTTGTAAACTGTTTAATAAATGTAACCATAACCGTCAACAATTGAGGAAAGACGTACACGTTCGTAAGTGCTTGCGTAACTGCTTCGTGAATCTGGTCTCAGGTTCGTAAGTGATTGCGTAAGTGCTTTCGTGAATCTGGCCCCTGATCCAGCACACCACAATTCACTTACAATGTGCTAAGCTGACGATGTCACTCAGCTCAGGGCATTGACACGCATTACATGTAGTGTTTTGTGTACATGTAAACAGCTGTGATGTACACAGAGTACATCAAGTGGTGGTACTGTCTCCCCCACTACAGTCTACTCTCCTCTCTAAAGGGAGGGAGTCAAATATTACTCCCTAATATTTGATTAGGGAGTCCCCCTAATATTTGATTAGGGAGTCCCCCTAATCAAATATTAGGGGGACTCCCGGTTTGCCTCCTGCCTTCTCATTCGGGGGGCAGTGGCGGTCACTAGCAGTGTAATTTATTGATATATTTTAGTTTTGTTTTATTAGTTTTATAAAACTGTAATATCAATATAGCTATAGGTGAAGTACTAATTGTAATTAAGAAGCAATAAAATTATTATCTTCAAAAACTAAGACGGTTAGGTGAGGTCGTGGTTTTCTATTCAGTTTTTCAGGTAAACTCAAATATTCACAATATATTTGACAGTACGATTTAATACTAAGTGAAAATAAGTACAATTCCTAACTGCTGTGAATAGTACATAATTGCACATATTTGTCTTCTTACATTTACCACCCCATTTTTGGAGGACGGGCTGAGCAGTGCCTACTGGAGGAGGCACTGCTAGTCTGACTCGCCTCATGCTCAGCCAGCCTGTCTCACTACATGGCCAGCCAGCCTGCCTCACCACATGGCCAGCCAGCCAGCCTGCCTCACCACATGGCCAGTCAGCCTGCCTCACCACATGGCCAGTCAGCCTGCCTCACCACATGGCCAGCCAGCCAGCCTGCCTCACCACATGGCCAGTCAGCCAGCCTGCCTCACCACATGGCCAGTCAGCCTGTCTCACCACATGGCCAGTCAGCCTGTCTCACCACATGGCCAGTCAGCCTGCCTCACCACATGGCCAGCCAGCCTGCCTCACCACATGGCCAGCCAGCCTGCCTCACCACATGGCCAGCCAGCCTGCCTCACCACATGGCCAGCCAGCCAGCCTGCCTCACCACATGGCCAGCGAGCCTGCCTCACCACATGGCCAGCCAGCCTGCCTCACCTCATGGCCAGCCAGCCTGTCTCACTACATGGCCAGCCAGCCAGCCTGCCTCACCACATGGCCAGCCAGCCTCATCACATGGCCAGTCAGCCTGCCTCACCACATGGCCAGTCAGCCTGCCTCACCACATGGCCAGCCAGTCAGCCTGCCTCACCACATGGCCAGTCAGCCTGTCTCACCACATGGCCAGTCAGCCAGCCTCACCACATGGCCAATCAGCCAGCCTGCCTCACCACATGGCCAGTCAGCCAGCCTGTCTCACCACATGGCCAGTCAGCCAGCCTCACCACATGGCCAGTCAGCCAGCCTGCCTCACCACATGGCCAGTCAGCCAGCCTGCCTCACCACATGGCCAGCCAGCCTGCCTCACCACATGGCCAGTCAGCCTGCCTCACCACATGGCCAGTCAGCCTGCCTCACCACATGGCCAGCCAGCCTGCCTCACCACATGGCCAGCCAGCCTGCCTCACCACATGGCCAGTCAGCCAGCCTGCCTCACCACATGGCCAGTCAGCCTGTCTCACCACATGGCCAGTCAGCCTGTCTCACCACATGGCCAGTCAGCCTGCCTCACCACATGGCCAGCCAGCCTGCCTCACCACATGGCCAGCCAGCCTGCCTCACCACATGGCCAGTCAGCCAGCCTGCCTCACCACATGGCCAGTCAGCCTGTCTCACCACATGGCCAGTCAGCCTGTCTCACCACATGGCCAGTCAGCCTGTCTCACCACATGGCCAGTCAGCCTGTCTCACCACATGGCCAGTCAGCCTGTCTCACCACATGGCCAGTCAGCCTGCCTCACCACATGGCCAGTCAGCCTGTCTCACCACATGGCCAGTCAGCCTGTCTCACCACATGGCCAGTCAGCCTGTCTCACCACATGGCCAGTCAGCCTGTCTCACCACATGGCCAGTCAGCCTGTCTCACCACATGGCCAGTCAGCCTGTCTCACCACATGGCCAGTCAGCCTGCCTCACCACATGAGGCACCACATTTAGATAAAGCACCTAAATTATTGGGATCGTCTCAAAGCTCTCCAAATGTACTCACTAGAAAGGAGAAGAGAGAGATACCAATTAATATATACCTGGAAAATATTGAAGGTCCAGGTCCCAAATCTACACAGTAAAATAACAACATACTGGAGTGAACGATATGGAAGAAAATGCAGAATAGAACCAGTGAAGAGCAGAGGTGCCACAGGCACAATCAGAGAACACTGTATAAACATCAGAGGTCCACGGTTGTTCAATATACTCCCAGGGGACATAAGAAATATTGCCGGGACATCTTCAAGAGGAAACTAGATATGTTCTTCAAGGAGTGCTGGACCAACCGGGCTGTGGTGGGTATATGGGCCTGCGGGCCGCTCCAAGCAACAGCCTGGTGGACCAAACTCTCACAAGTCAAGCCTGGCATCGGGCCGGGCTTGGGGAGTAGAAGAACTCCCAGAAACCCCATCAACCAGGTATCACCCAGGTATCATGGCCAGCCAGCCTCACCACATATCCAGCCAGCCTCACCACATGGCCAGCCAGCCTCACCACATGGCCAGCCAGCCTCACCACATGGCCAGCCAGCCTGCCTCACCACATGGCCAGCCAGCCAGCCTGCCTCACCACATGGCCAGCCAGCCAGCCTGCCTCACCACATAGCCAGCTTATAATCCATACTCTATATATTATAAAAATTTTACCTAATAAATGCACTGTTGACTAAACTGTATTTACTGTACATCTGTACTACAAATGAGCCTAGCTAACCTTCGGGTACAAAAGTGTAAACACAACCTCTGTAAGTACACTATATAGTCAAATCATCTCCGTTACAGTCTGGATACTGTAGTGACGGATACAGCTACAGTTACCTGTGTGATCCTGTATGGTCTGTGCTGGTCTCCCACTTCTGTTCCTAGCACTTACTGACGCCGGCTTCAACCGGTTTAGGAGTCTGTAGTGGAAGTGGAGTTTACTAGTAACTGGGTTTTCTGCAGCCGCTTTGGCCACCTCACCAGTCCAGTCATTTCCCAGTAGATTTAGTTCCCAGTACACAAGTACCCAGCATATTTAGTACCCAGCACATTTAGTACCCAGTACACAAGTACCCAGCACATTTAGTACCCAGTACACAAGTACCCAGTACACAAGTACCCAGTACACAAGTACCCAGCACATTTAGTACCCAGTACACAAGTACCCAGTACACAAGTACCCAGTACACAAGTACCCAGCACATTTAGTACCCAGTACACAAGTACCCAGTACACAAGTACCCAGCACATTTAGTACCCAGTACACAAGTACCCAGTACACAAGTACCCAGCACATTTAGTACCCAGTACACAAGTACCCAGTACACAAGTACCCAGCACATTTAGTACCCAGTACACAAGTACCCAGTACACAACTAAATTCAGGTCCATTACAAAGTTGATTCCTATAGCCTAATGCCCAGATTTTGCTAACGGAACTACCATATATATTTCAGTAAACTTCGTTAGTAGTTTCTGAGGCGAAATTGACTTCTAACTCAGTACCAATATACTGATTTTGGCCGAAACGCTTTGTGTAATAGTGGCTTCATTAGTATATGTAACTCCTCACAATTGTACATTATGTTCTTTGTACACACACATTCTTATGAATACAAATTATTATTATTATTATTTCGTTCACCTGGATTCTAGGTGACTCTAAGCGCGTCTAGGCAGTGAGGATGACAAATTATTATTATTATTATATATTTTGTGAAATATAACCTATAATTAGATCCTTTAAATAATTCACACCTTGACATAGAAATGTTTCTTACGCGACGACAAACAATATTCCTTAATTCCCCGTGACAATGACAATAAAACTCTGCCACCAGAAGTATTGTTTATTTGTCCTCCACACCCAGACCTTCTCTGGACACTATACACATTGCAAAAATAAATGCCCAGCCCCAGTGATGGTGTACTGAACGAGCAGGCTGTGTCGCCAGTCTCTCAAGAGGTAGAAACTGAGCCAGTGACATGTACAGGCGATGAGTCACAATAACGTGGATGGAGTATGTTGACCAGACCACACACTAGAAATTGAAGGGACGACGACGTTTCGGTCCGTCCTGGACCATTCTCAAGCCGATTGCGAAACGTCGTCGTCCCTTCAATTTCTAGTGTGTGGTCTGGTCAACAGTGACATGTGTCTACTTATCTATCTACATGTAAGAATCGTCAGGGTTATAATAATGCAACCCGTTCTCGCACTTGCTTATAGTCAATATTGGCTTATTTAATAAGTGCATATGTGACATACTAATTGATTGTGAATATTTTAGTTTACCTTGAAAAGCTTCATAGACAACACCGACCTCACCTAACCTTCTTAGTATGTTAAGATAAGCATCTTATTGCTTCTTATTTACAATTATTACTTAACCTATCAACGGTATAGGTTAAGTAATAATTGTAATTAGCTGGTTGCCTCATCTGAGCGTCAATAAGCCAACATATGTTTGAGACATTCTTATTACCTGTTAAATATACGTAAGTAGCAATATAATTATGAGAGATATACAGTTGTGTGGTGTATATGTTGTAATACACAAGTCTGAGACACCTTCACAAGTCCGTCAACACATGGAAACTGAATGATAAATATCATAGAGTTGAGCTACTGGAAGCTAAGGGCATCCATCTCAAGATATCTTCACGTTGGTCCACATTCAGCACCAATTTGGTTGCTATGTTTACACTTAACTTAAGTGAATTACTTGGTTACTTTGAAATATTCACGAGTGTAGGATAAAACCTAACATGTGAATCTCTGAAAAGTTAAAGCAGAAACTTGATTCAAGTTAAATCAATTGAAAATTTGACAACTTTTAATCCTCACTATACTTGGTGTGAGTCAACTCCATACATGTATAACTATGTGCAATTATCATGTGAGTACCTGTCTCACCACATGGCCAGCCAGCCTGCCTCACCACATGGCCAGCCAGCCTGCCTCACCACATGGCCAGTCAGCCTGCCTCACCACATGGCCAGTCAGTCTGCCTCACCACATGGCCAGCCAGCCTGCCTCACCACATGGCCAGCCAGCCTGCCTCACCACATGGCCAGCCAGCCTGCCTCACCACATGGCCAGCCAGCCTGCCTCACCACATGACCAGCCAGCCTGCCTCACCACATGGCCAGTCAGCCTGCCTCACCACATGGCCAGTCAGCCTGCCTCACCACATGGCCAGTCAGCCTGCCTCACCACATAGCCAGTCAGCCTGCCTCACCACATGACCAGCCAGCCTGCCTCACCACATGGCCAGCCAGCCTGCCTCATCACATGGCCAGTCAGTCTGCCTCACCACATGGCCAGCCAGCCTGCCTCACCACATGGCCAGTCAGTCTGCCTCACCACATGGCCAGCCAGCCTGCCTCACCACATGGCCAGCCAGCCTGCCTCACCACATGGCCAGCCAGCCTGCCTCACCACATGGCCAGTCAGTCTGCCTCACCACATGGCCAGCCAGCCTGCTTCACCACATGGTCAGTCAGTCTGCCTCACCACATGGCCAGCCAGCCTGCCTCACCACATGGCCAGCCAGCCTGCCTCACCACATGGCCAGTCAGTCTGCCTCACCACATGGCCAGCCAGCCTGCCTCACCACATGGCCAGCCAGCCTGCCTCACCACATGGCCAGTCAGTCTGCCTCACCACATGGCCAGCCAGCCTGCCTCACCACATGGCCAGTCAGTCTGCCTCACCACATGGCCAGCCAGCCTGCCTCACCACATGGCCAGCCAGCCTGCCTCACCACATGGCCAGTCAGTCTGCCTCACCACATGGCCAGCCAGCCTGCCTCACCACATGGCCAGTCAGCCTGCCTCACCACATGGCCAGCCAGTCTGCCTCACCACATGGCCAGCCAGCCTGCCTCACCACATGGCCAGCCAACCTGCCTCACCACATGGCCAGCCAGCCTGCCTCACCACATGGCCAGCCAGCCTGCCTCACCACATGACCAGCCAGCCTGCCTCACCACATGACCAGCCAGCCTGCCTCACCACATGACCAGTCAGCTTGCCTCACCACATGGCCAGCCAGCCAGCCTGCCTCACCACATGGCCAGCCAGCCTCATCACATGGCCAGCCAGCCAGCCTGCCTCACCACATGGCCAGCCAGCCTGCCTGCCTCACCACATGGCCAGCCAGCCTGCCTCACCACATGGCCAGCCAGCCAGCCTGCCTCACCACATGGCCAGCCAGCCTGCCTCACCACATGGCCAGCCAGCCTGCCTCACCACATGCCAGCCAGCCAACCTGCCTCACCACATGGCCAGCCAGCCTGCCTCACCACATGGCCAGCCAGCCAGCCTGCCTCACCACATGGCCAGCCAGCCTGCCTCACCACATGGCCAGCCAGCCTGCCTGCATCACCACATGGCCAGCCTGCCTGCCTCACCACATGGCCAGCCAGCCTGCCTCACCACATGGCCAGCCAGCCTGCCTCACCACATGGCCAGCCAGCCTGCCTCACCACATGGCCAGCCAGCCAGCCTGCCTCACCACATGGCCAGCCAGCCTGCCTGCCTCACCACATGGCCAGCCAGCCTGCCTCACCTCATGGCCAACCAACCTGCCTGCCTCACCACATGGCCAGCCAGCCTGCTTCACCACATGGCCAGTCAGTCTGCTTCACCACATGGCCAGTCAGCCTGCCTCACCACATGGCCAGCCAGCCTGCCTGCCTCACCACATGGCCAGTCAGCCTGCCTCACCACATGGCCAGCCAGCCAGCCTGCCTCACCACATGGCCAGTCAGTCTGCCTCACCACATGGCCAGTCAGTCTGCCTCACCACATGGCCAGCCAGCCTGCCTCACCACATGGCCAGCCAGCTTGCCTCACCACATGGCCAGCCAGTCAACCTGCCTCACCACATGGCCAGCCAGCCTGCTTCATCACTCCGGAGTCCTTACCGCTGAAATTATTACAACCCTTCACCTGTGAGTCTATGATGATGATGATATGGGAACAAGCGGTGCTTTAGGCGAAAATCTAAAGGACGACTAGTGATTTAAGAGACTGTTGTGGCCGCAAGGAAACAGGGAGTACACCGTTATTTAAAGCACAGTACCCAGATATATAGTGCCTCCTGGATTCACATACATATATAAAGGTTCGGCTCAACTACAGAGACCGAGTCACAACAGCCAGGCTGGACCACGTGACCCAAACATAACCTGACATGAAAACAACGATTCGCTCCGTCCTGGTACCTTGGCAAGTCATGAGAGAGGAGGATTCGATACCTGGGGCCAGATTCACGAAAGCACTTACGCAAGCACTTACGAACGTGTCCATCTTTCCTCAATCTTTGATGGCTTTGGTTACATTTATTAAACAGTTTACAAGCATGAAAAGTTGCCAATCAACTGTTGTTATTGTTATAAACAGCCTCCTGGTGCTTCGGAGCTCATTAACTGTTTAATAATTGTAAACAAAGCTGCCAAAGATTGAGAAAAGATGGACAGGTTCGTAAGTGATTTCGTGAATCTGGGCCCAGGAGGAGTCGCTACGAGGCAGGAGTGAAGGTGAGGGGAAAGGAGACGAGGGGAAAGTGGAGAAGTAAAGCATGAACACCGAGGTAGCAAATGGATAAGAAGGAACAGTGTAATAATGACTAATGACAGCTAAACAAAGTCATCAGAAAAGGGAGGAAATAAGCAAAAGAGAAAATGGTGAAATAAGCAGGCGACGAGTCACAATTACGTGGCTAAAGTATGATGACCAGACCACACACTAGAAGGTGAAGGGACGACGACGTTTCGGTCCGTCCTGGACCATTCTCAAGTCGATTGTCGACTTGAGAATGGTGAAATAAGACAACCAACCAAAACAGACAAAGAGATGTGTGTGTGTGGGTTGGGATGTCTATTTGGCTCAAGGTTTAAGAGAACACAAAAAGGCACAAAACATGGAGCCAAGAGTAAGAAGAAAGTCTAATATTTCCAAACTGATTAACAAATAGAAAAAATTGCCTAATTTTCCTGGATTACAGTGTGATGTTGTGGGATAACCAGGTACATACTTGCTCCCTTCTCGAAAGACAGACTGAGTGGATAGGATATCGGAGGTCTATAGATACTAGATGGGGAACCCGGCGGTGCCCGGGTCGTCTTCACCACAAACGACACTCAAATTCAACCACACACACCCACACCTTCCCAGTCTTCCACAATCAATGTAACTATCAACACACACTATCCTCATCACTGGGAACATCTTCACACTCTCACCATCTTCGTCCTCAGCTCCCACCTTCCCTGCCTCCCCCAGCACACACACACACACACACACACACACACACACACACACACACACACACACACACACACACACATACACACACACACACACTTGGACGGTCGGGGGACTGAACACCGACCTGCATGAACAGAAGTGCAAGTGATCAGGACAAAATATACAGATAAGTTCGTACAGGAAGTGCCAGACCAACCAGGGTGTAGTGGGCCTGCGGGCCGCGCCAAGCAACAGCCTGTTGGACCAAGTTATCACAAGTCGAGCCTGGCTTCAGGGGAGTAGATAAACTCACAGAACTCTCTCCAGGTATAAAATCTTGTTACTTTACTCTCAGTACGTTTTATAAAACTCCTTAGGAACAACGGATGGAGGGATCTGTGACTAAGCTGCTGGCTTCCTGTCCCCGATGAGGCCACTACAGATGTTGGTTCTACAGTGTAATTAATTTAATATATATATATATATATATATATATATATATATATATATATATATATATGTCGTACCTAATAGCCAGAACGCACTTCTCAGCCTACTATTCAAGGCCCGTTTTGCCTAATAAGCCAAGTTTTCATGAATTAATGTTTTTTCGTCTACCTAACCTACCTAACCTAACCTAACCTAGCTTTTTTTGGCTACCTAACCTAACCTTACCTATAAATATAGGTTAGGTTAGGTTAGGTAGGGTTGGTTAGGTTCGGTCATATATCTACGTTAATTTTAACTCCAATAAAAAAAAATTGACCTCATACATAGAGAAAAGGGTTGCTTTATCATTTCATAAGAAAAAAATTATAGTAAATATATTAATTCAGGAAAACTTGGCTTATTAGGCAAATCGGGCCTTGAATAGTAGGCTGAGAAGTGAGTTCTGGCTACTAGGTACGACATATATATATATATATATATATATATATATATATATATATATATATATATATATATATATATATATATATATGTACACATACAATATTACCACATGCACGGTATATACAAAAATATTACCATATAGACCATATCAATATTATATATCTTTAGACCTGTTTTGCAAGAGTTGACACAGGACGACTAATTCTGCTGCGTTCCTCCACAGCCATTCACGATGCCAGTGGCAACAGTTACTCTAAGCTGGACGGGCGGAGGCCTACAGTATCACACTACACAAAACGTATTGTTTATAGTGACCTCATCTCAGTTATGCCATTCGGAGCCTATAGTTAAATCTGAACCATATTTCAAGATAAAAACATTCGAATATAAGATAATACAGAAAGATTATTGGTCCATACGAGGCAGCTTCTTTCGGTAACACTTAGTATAGAGAAGCATGCATGGTAAGCCACCATGGTGTATTCTCCTGCTGTAAGTGCTGTAGTAAGTGTAAAACTTACCTTGGGCTCTCTAGTGTATTTCTTACCATGGGAAACTATAGTAACACCTTCCCACAGTAAGAATGACTTGCACTTATGGTGCACTTGCACTTATGGTGCACTTGCACTTATGGTGCACTTGCACTTATGGTGCACTTGCACTTATGGTGCACTTGCACTTATGGTGCACTTGCACTTATGGTGCACTTGCACTTATGGTGCACTTGCACTTATGGTGCACTTGCACTTATGGTGCACTTGCACTTATGGTGCACTTGCACTTATGGTGCACTTGCACTTATGGTGCACTTGCACTTATGGTGCACTTGCACTTATGGTGCCTCGCATTGAAACAGACACAGAAGTCAGTGGCATCAGGACAGATTATAAAGAAGAAAATATATTGTTTTACGCTAAAAGGCAAGCGGATTATAGCAAAAAATTGTATTGTTTACATAAGGAAAACTTACAGAATGTGTGGCTCACACCAGGAAGTGACTTACATTAGAGAAAGTAATATTTACCCCTGGGCAAAGTGCGTCACATCAGCTTTTCAAGAATTTGCTTCAGTATTGGGACACATCATCAGAAAATACCAGATTATACAAAAAAAAATAGGAGTACAGAGGAGTTTAGAGGTAGTCAGGCGGCCAGGGGTTGTGGGAGAGGAAGGTGTACCAATAGAGGAAGTTGATGCAGAGGAACGAGAGGGGGAAAAGGATGCGGGAGATCTCGTCGATGTTGGAGACGGAGTTCATCTGGAGGAGTTTGTTGCTGGGGTTGGTCCTCTTGCCGCTCCTCGAGTCTTGGGTCCAGCGACGGGCTTCGGCGTCGTCTGCCTCCGCTTGCGCCTTCCTCTGGTGTCGCTGCACTGCTCGACGCACCTCCTGCAAGAAGGTGGGGGCCCCGGGAGAGGCAAAACAGTGAGAAGAATCTTACTCGCAGGTTTCAGGCAGACTGCCAGCCACAACCCTCTCATGGATAAAAGATACGTTCTTGCTCAGCGATATAAATATGTACCAATCAGTTACTTCCTACATAAATCATGCTGAATAACACACATTAAGTTGACTGATTACTTGACACTTAGTATAAGTTGTGATGAATACTGCGCAAGTTTTTTGACATTCTTACACGACTAAATGACAAAAAATCTTGTTTCTAGTTAATCTGTTTCATATCTCTCTCTGTCTATCTCTATCTCTCTCTCATCCTCTATCTTTTTGTCTCTATCTATCTCTCTTCTACTCCTCTTCTCTCACCTTAAGCTGGTCTATGGTCTCTATGGTTGTGCTGTGGGTCCTTGCCTTCTCCCTGCCGCAGAGACCCGCCAGTCTGCTGAAGAAGGAGAACCTGGCGTCCCTGAAGGGAGGAGTCTTGGGCCTGGAGGAGGTGCCGACACCGTTGGGGCCCGTGCCAGGGCAAGCCCCCACCTCCCTCTCCGTCACGGACAGGCACACTGCTACAGGCTGCACGGTAGGGAAGATGATGTACTGTCTTGCAAAACGTTGAGGTGTGCGTGCCTAGTTATTCCCACTCCCTCCAATGTCTCTCCCTCACCATCCCTCCTCTCCACACACACACACACACACACACACACACACACACACACACACACACACACACACACACACACACACACACACACACACACACACACACAATGTTTGCAGATGACGCAAAATTAATGAGAAGAGTTGTGACAGACGAGGATTGTAGGATCCTCCAAGAGGACTTAAACAGGCTGCAGAGATGGTCAGGGAAATGGCTACTGGAGTTTAACACCAGTAAATGTAAAGTTATGGAAATGGGATCAGGTGACAGGAGACCAAAGGGACAGTACACAATGAAGGGGAACAGCCTACCTGTAACGATTCGAGAAAGAGACCTGGGAGTGGATGTGACACCTAATCTAACTCCTGAGGCACATATAAATAGGATAACGACAGCAGCGTACTCTACACTGGCGAAAATTAGAACTTCATTCAGAAACCTAAATGAGGAAGCTTTTAGGGCGCTTTACACTGCCTACGTGAGACCCGTCTTAGAGTATGCTGCGCCATCATGGAGCCCCCACCTGAAGAAACACATAAAGAAACTGGAGAAGGTTCAGAGGTTTGCGACGAGGCTTGTCCCAGAGCTACGAGGGATGGGATATGAAGAGCGGCTGAAGGAACTGAACCTTACGACACTAGAGAAAAGAAGGGAGAGAGGAGATATGATAGGGACATATAAAATACTCAGGGGAATTGACAAAGTGGAAATAGATGAAATGTTCACACGTAATAATAACAGAACGAGGGGACATGGGTGGAAACTGGAAACTCAGATGAGTCACAGAGATGTTAGGAAGTTTTCTTTTAGCGTGAGAGTAGTAGAAAAATGGAATGCACTTGGGGAACAGGTTGTGGAAGCAAATACTATTCATACTTTTAAAACTAGGTATGATAGGGAAATGGGACAGGAGTCATTGCTGTAAACAACCGATAGCTAGAAAGGCGGGATCCAAGAGTCAATGCTCGATCCTGCAAGCACATATAGGTGAGTACATATAGGTGAGTACACACACACACACACACACACAACTAGGTGAGTACATACCCACTATGCCCACCATACATACCCACTATGCCCACCATACTTAGCCACTATGCCCACCATACATACCCACTATACCCACCATACATACCCACTACACCTACAATACATACCCACTACACCCCACCATACATACCCACTACACCTACCATACATACCCACTACACCCCACCATACATACCCACTACACCCCACCATACATACCCACTACACCCCACCATACATACCCACTACACCCCACCATACATACCCACTACACCCCACCATACATACCCACTACACCTACCATACATACCCACTACACCCCACCATACATACCCACTACACCCCACCATACATACCCACTACACCCCACCATACATACCCACTACACCCCACCATACATACCCACTACACCCACCATACATACCCACTACACCCACCATACATACCCACTACACCCCACCATACATACCCACTACACCCCACCATACATACCCACTACACCCCACCATACATACCCACTACACCCACCATACATACCCACTACACCCCACCATACATACCCACTACACCCACCATACATACCCAATACACCCACCATACTTACTCGCGCTCCTAGCAGTATCACCCAACTCTTCACGTGGTGAAGAGTATATCATCAGTTGATATCATTCTCTCCCCTATCAGTTGACTTGGGGAGTATCGCCATTCCTAGAGCAGTACACCTGGGTGTGGTGCGGGTTAGGGAAGAGAGGTGGTGGTATCAGGGGGGATGGAGGTAGTTGTCCTGGTGGTATCAGGGGGGGGGATGGAGGTAGTTATCCTGGTGGTATCAGGGGGGATGGAGGTAGTTATCCTGGTGGTATCAGGGGGGGGGATGGAGGTAGTTATCCTGGTGGTATCAGGGGGGATGGAGGTAGTTGTCGTGGTGGTATCAGGGGGGATGGAGGTAGCTGTCCTGGTGGTATCAGGGGGGAAGGAGGTAGTTGTCGTGGTGGTATTAGGGGGGATGAAGGTAGTTGTCGTGGTGGTATCAGGGGGAAGGAGGTAGTTGTCGTGGTGGTATCAGGGGGGATGAAGGTAGTTGTCGTGGTGGTATCAGGGGGGATGAAGGTAGTTGTCGTGGTGGTATCAGGGGGAAGGAGGTAGTTGTCGTGGTGGTATCAGGGGGGATGAAGGTAGTTGTCGTGGTGGTATCAGGGGGGATGGAGGTAGTTGTCCTGGTGGTATCAGGGGGGAAGGAGGTAGTTGTCATGGTGGTATCAAGGGGAAGGAGGTAGTTGTCGTGGTGGTATCAGGAGGGTATCATGATTGGAGGGTATCGATTCATTTCTCTCAATGTTTGCGGACGATGCTAAAATTATGAGAAGGATTAAAACAGAAGAGGACTGTTTGAGGCTTCAAGAAGACCTAGACAAGCTGAAGGAATGGTCGAACAAATGGTTGTTAGAGTTTAACCCAACCAAATGTAATGTAATGAAGATAGGTGTAGGCAGCAGGAGGCCAGATACAAGGTATCATCTGGGAGAGGAAATTCTTCAGGAGTCAGAGAAGGAAAAAGACTTGGGGGTTGATATCACGCCAGACCTGTCTCCTGCAGCACATATCAAGCGGATAACATCAGCGGCATATGCCAGGCTGGCCAACATACGAACGGCATTCAGAAACTTGTGTAAAGAATCATTCAGAACTTTGTATACCACATATGTCAGGCCAATCCTGGAGTATGCAGCCCCAGCATGGAGTCCATATCTAGTCAAGGATAAGACTAAACTGGAAAAGGTTCAAAGGTTTGCCACCAGACTAGTACCCGAGCTGAGAGGTATGAGCTACGAGGAGAGACTACGGGAATTAAACCTCACTTCGCTGGAAGACAGAAGAGTTAGGGGGGACATGATCACCACATTCAAGATTCTGAAGGGGATTGATAGGGTAGATAAAGACAGTCTATTTAACACAAGGGGAACACGCACAAGGGGACACAGGTGGAAACTGAGTGCCCAAATGAGCCACAGAGATATTAGAAAGAACTTTTTTAGTGTCAGAGTGGTTGACAAATGGAATGCATTAGGGGGTGATGTGGTGGAGGCTGACTCCATACACAGTTTCAAGTGTAGATATGACAGAGCCCGATAGGCTCAGGAATCTGTACACCTGTTGATTGACGGTTGAGAGGCGGGACCAAAGAGCCAGAGCTCATCCCCCGCAAACACAACTAGGTGAGTACAACTAGGTGAGTACACACACACACACTCTCTCTCTCTCTCTCTCTCTCTCTCTCTCTCTCTCTCTCTCTCTCTCTCTCTCTCTCTCTCTCTCTCTTTCGCTCTTTCTCTCTCTCTCTTTGCCATCTCACTATCTTCTCCTTTCCCTCAAACCCCCATATCTCACCTTCTCTCTCATCTGTTTAACTAAAACAAGGGTTCAATATAAATTGCATCGATGTTACTAAACTAATACTGCAAGCTAAGAACTGCAATCCTGCATCAACTCATGAGAAACCTCAGCATAGAAACTGATCTATTTTATGAAATTAATGTTAGTTTTCCATTAGATATAAGCTATTAAATATTTAGTTACAATTTGATTCACCCTCTAATTAGAGAGTAATTGAGGAATTGAGAGTAAAATAGGTACCTGGTTGTTAGTCAGCTGTCACGGGCTGCTTCCTGGGGGTGGAGGCCTGGTCGAGGACCGGGCCGCGGGGACACTAAAAGCCCCGAAATCATCTCAAGATAACCTCAAGATAACCGTGATTGGAGGGTAAAGCTGGAGGCAACTGTGTTCCAGAGCCTTCGTCTGCTCACTTGACTTGAATTGTTGAGTATTTTTGCTTTTATTATTTCCTACCACAGACGTGGCCACACATTTACAATGCTAACCAGCATATATACATTTTCTTCTGTCCTCCATGGACCGGGTTAGAGATCTGTTCAACATATAGTTCAGTGATTTATTGAACAATCAACTTATTGTAGTACTTATATAATGCAAATCTAACCTTCCTACATAAATACACAGACTTACATCTGTCCTACTTAAAGTGTTCGGAGAATCTTTTACAGTGTCATTAATGTGCATTTACAAAGGTGAAATGTAATGTGAACGCTCGCATCAGGGTGAAAGAAACTCTGCCCATTTGTTTTTGCCATTGCCAGGGATCGATCCCCAGTCCCTAGGATTATGAGTGCCGAGCGCTGTTCACTCAGCCACAGGCCCCTGTGGATGTGTGTATGTGTGTGTGTGTGTACTCACCTAGTTGGGCTTACAGGGGTTGAGCTCTGGCTCTTTGGTCCTGCCTCTCAACTGTCAATCTACTGATGTACAGGTTCCGGAGCCTACTGGGCTCTATCATATCTACACTTGAAACTGTGTATGGAGTCAGCCTCCACCATATCACCACATAATGCATTACATTTGTTAACTACTCTGACTCTGAACAAAAACATTCTAATGTCTGTGGCTCATTTGGGTACTAAGTTTCCACCTGTGTCCCCTTGTTCGTGTTCCACCCGTGCTGAAGAGTTTGTCTTTGTCCACCCTGTCAATTCCCCTGAGAATTTTGTAGGTGGTCATCATGTCTCCCCTTACTCCTCTGTCTTCCAGGGATATGTGAGGTTCGTGTGTGTGGATCCTGTCATACCTCACCTCTGCCTGCTCATCCTCCAAGCCATCGTCATCATCCTGGTAGAGGTCGTCGTCCGAGGAGTCGGCCTCAGAGCTGGCCTGAGACAGGTAGACCTCGCCGGACCCGACCTTGGTGAAGACATGGACGAAGGCGAACTGTGGACACAACAAGAAAGGTTACAGGAAGAAAATATACCCGACGCAAGGCTCAATAATATAAAAATCTATTTATATGATATTTTAATTTATGACCAGACCACACACTAGAAGGTGAAGGGACGACGACGTTTCGGTCCGTCCTGGATCATTCTCAAGTCGATCACAATCGACTTGAGAATCCAGGACTTGAGAATTTCGGTCCAGGACGGACCGAAACGTCGTCGTCCCTTCACCTTCTAGTGTGTTGTCTGGTCATCATACTTTAGCCACGCTATTGTGACTCATCGCCTGCATGTTTTAATTTATTTATCTTTTCTTGTGACACTAGAAATGTTTCTGAGAGTATTAATTTATCCTCCTCTAGCTCTTAGATTTTGGACGCTTAAACGCCATCCTAAAATTTCACATCTGTATGTAAGTGTAATACAACCCTGAAGTGACAACCTTCGTCAACGTACCTTTGACAAGCCATCGGTTTTCTGACCTCATCGAGGCCACTAGAGTGTTAGTGGCCATCAGGTAAATTATGATAGCCGTAACTCTTTCTACATCAGTCCTGCCTAAAAATCACAACCGTTCTCTCTCATTCAACTGATGCTCAACGTAAAAGAAAATGTTTACAATGAAGCAGAGACAACAATAATTTGACAGATGATTTTGAAAGCGTATTTTCTGTTGAAAATAATAATTTGTCTTGCAATTATGACTAAACGATAGGAAAAACCGCCTTTGATTTCATTACTGTTGGTGATTAGGATGCAAAACAGCAACAGATAACACAAGTACAAGTGAAGCCAACACGTTGCACTACATAACACCTGAATTTACCTGAGAGGCCACCAAGCCTAGTGGCCTCGACGAGGACAGGAAGCCGGCGGCTTATCAAAAGTCCCGCCAATATGCCCTGATGATCTTTTCCATTTGAATTTAAAAACCCAACACAGTTTTGGCATTTACGGCTTCGGCGGGTAGGCTGTTCCACGAGTTAATAACCCTGTGGGTGAGGGAGGGAAGTATCAGGGGGAAAGCGCCAAGCCATTTCGACTATATAGCACTGAGAAGGGGTCAGGATAAGGCTTTGGGATGGGACGAGGGAAAAGGAATAGTACCCAACTACTTGGACGGTCGGGGATTGAACGCCGACCTCCATGAAGCGAGACCGTCGCTCTACCGTCCAGCCTAAATGTTACTTTTTCACTCAGTCGGTGAAAAAGCATCTCCTGTTCTCAGTTCTGCATTGTGGCTTGTTGAGCTTGAAACCGTTGCTCCTTGTTTGTGTTACATCTGATCTTCTGAAGAAGTTGTCCGGATCAACATCCTCAAACTTGTTCAGTATTTTAAAGGTTTCAATGAGGTCCGCCCTGTCATGCCTGGTTTGCAGTGTTGCAGTAACAATATTCACTACTGTTGCTAAACTAGAGCACAAAGTTACAAGTCACATTGGTGTGTCAGATATTAGAAAGCGACGTAAACATAGACTATTGGTCTCACACGTGGCAAATGAGTATTAGTGTTGGAGAGCGCGCTGCTGTACTGGGGGAGGGAGGGAATTATCAGGGGGAAAGCGCCAAGCCGTTACGACTATAGGGCACTGGGAAGGGGCCAAGATATAAGGATTTGGGATAGGACGGTGGGGAAGGAATAGTGCCCAACCACTTGGACGGTCAACTGAACACGCCAGCAACACATGAACACACCAGCACACCGAGTCACAAAATGTCCGCCACCAGCCGCCCAACTTCCTCGCACCAGGCCATTGGGTTTTGTTTGTTGCTGTTAACGTCAGTGTGTCGTTTTTGTGTGAAAGGTTCCTTAAGACCTAAAATCAAAACAATTATATATTGATGATCAGTTGTCGAATTTTGCGTGTTGCTTTCTGCTGGTAACAGGTGTTGTTTTGTCCACAGGTGTGAGAGGCACAGGTGTTAGAGGCACAGGTGTGAGAGGCACAGGTGTGAGAGGCACAGGTGTGAGAGGCACAGGTGTGAGAGGTACAGGTGTGAGAGGCACAGGTGTGAGAGGCACAGGTGTGAGAGGTCATGCACACTGAAGACATGCCGAAGACACTCGATTGGAGGGAGGACTGTCACGTGTGGCTTCACTGCTCTCTTGGATGGTAGGGGGGAGGTCAGGACCGGGTGGAGTGCATCACCTGTCATTTCACTACTTGCAGCTAGAATTTCCAGCCTGCTAGATTTCGAGAGCTCCAGGCAAAGGACATGAACACACTCTCGGAGCTTTGTAGACCAAGAGAGCGAAATATGATCAGGAAGGTCCACTGTCCCAACTTGGATCCAAACCACCAAAGCAGCCACATCTTCACGCTTCTGACGTGAAGATATACTAATGTATCAGGACGATTTTTTCGCATTCAGCTCCGAAAAACACAGTGCAGCTTTGAACCGTTCGTATGGTGGAAATAATTCTGAGAACAGAGGCAGCTAAGAACATGAAGGGAAGTCCCTCTGTCCAACGATGTCATCGCAGGGAGAGTTGCAGATCTGCAACCAACAACTTGCACCAAGTTTGTCAGGAAATTAAGGACAGTCCCACATGCAGGCGATGAGTCACAATAACGTGACTAAATTATGTTGACCAGACCACACACTAGAAGGTGAAGGGGGGACGACGACGTTTCGGTCCGTCCTGGACCATTCTCAAGTTGATTGTGAAACGTCGTCGTCCCTTCACCTTCTAATGTGTGGTCTGGTCAACAATCCCACATCCATGGGCCTGCAGTTGGACGGATCAACTAATGTTTCCGACATAAATCAACTGATTGCATATATCCGTTACATCAAGGCTTTGCAAATAACAGCCAAGGGAGCAGCTATATTACAGGTCTTAGACGAGTTTTTGAGAAACATTAGATCAAGCGAGAGAAGGCAGCCATGTGTCTGTACGGCTGGCGCCCGAGCCATGATAGGGTAGACTACCAGAGAAGGTAGACGCCTTCAAGAAGATCTCCCTCTGGAAGCGTCGAGTCCAAGCAGGGAATGAGGGAAAACATTCCAATCTTGGATGAGTTGCTGGGGGATAATAATATTAGTCTCATGCTTGGAGAAAATATTGTTAAACACCTCACGCACCTTGAGATTACCCTGACAGTCTTCCAAAGATCAGACATATCCAGACAACCCATTATTCAGTATTCAACAGTATTCATCAGCCCTTCCTGGCAGACATGAGTCATAATGACAACTTGAATGAGGAGCTCATTGATCTGCAGGTGAACCTGGGCTGTCAAACAATATTCCGTGCACTTCAGGTGCCTCACGTTCGGCGTAAGCAATTGATAACGTATCCTGGAATTGTGAAAACAACGCTGGAGGCTCATTATTCCCTCTCCAATGACCAATTTGTATAAGAATGAATTCTCCCACAATGCCGCACATCAAAACAATAGCCTACAACTGTTTTTAAGATGGACTGGTTCCTGATGGAGTCTCTCGCTAACACAAAGTATCGATTCCAGAAACTTGGCACGCAATAGCAATACAAAAAATCACATTGATGAGTACACACACACACACATTATATATATATATATATATATATATATATATATATATATATATATATATATATATATATATATATATATATATATATATATATATATGTTCGCCATTCAGGCGAACAAACCTGAATGGTCCCCAGGACTATATGCAACTGAAAACTCACACTCCAGAAGTGACTCGAACCCATACTGCCAGGAGCACTCTGTTGGCGTACAGGACACCTTAGCCGCTCGACCAACACGACCGGACAAAAGAGGATGGTAGCCGAGGCTATTTCCATCCCCCTGCCGGCACAACAGTTGCCTAACTTCCAGGTATGAATTTACTGATAGGTTGACAAAGGAGAAATTCAACGTTGCCTAAACACTTGTGTCCTGTGCAGGAACTGAACTGGTACTGCTCAGTATGCTTTAGGTGCGGCCATATTGTCTGCAGTCTTGTGTTAATTACTTCCTACAGGTGGGTGCTGGAACACCATCCAGGTGGGTGCTGGAACACCATCCAGGTGGGTGCTGGAACACCATCCAGGTGGGTGCTGGAACACCATCCAGGTGGGTGCTGGAACACCATCCAGGTGGGTGCTGGAACACCATCCAGGTGGGTGCTGGAACACCATCCAGGTGGGTGCTGGAACACCATCCAGGTGGGTGCTGGAACACCATCCAGGTGGGTGCTGGAACACCATCCAGGTGGGTGCTGGAACACCATCCAGGTGGGTGCTGGAACACCATCCAGGTGGGTGCTGGAACACCATCCAGGTGGGTGCTGGAACACCATCCAGGTGGGTGCTGGAACACCATCCAGGTGGGTGCTGGAACACCATCCAGGTGGGTGCTGGAACACCATCCAGGTGGGTGCTGGAACACCATCCAGGTGGGTGCTGGAACACCATCCAGGTGGGTGCTGGAACACCATCCAGGTGGGTGCTGGAACACCATCCAGGTGGGTGCTGGAACACCATCCAGGTGGGTGCTGGAACACCATCCAGGTGGGTGCTGGAACACCATCCAGGTGGGTGCTGGAACACCATCCAGGTGGGTGCTGGAACACCATCCAGGTGGGTGCTGGAACACCATCCAGGTGGGTGCTGGAACACCATCCAGGTGGGTGCTGGAACACCATCCAGGTGGGTGCTGGAACACCATCCAGGTGGGTGCTGGAACACCATCCAGGTGGGTGCTGGAACACCATCCAGGTGGGTGCTGGAACACCATCCAGGTGGGTGCTGGAACACCATCCAGGTGGGTGCTGGAACACCATCCAGGTGGGTGCTGGAACACCATCCAGGTGGGTGCTGGAACACCATCCAGGTGGGTGCTGGAACACCATCCAGGTGGGTGCTGGAACACCATCCAGGTGGGTGCTGGAACACCATCCAGGTGGGTGCTGGAACACCATCCAGGTGGGTGCTGGAACACCATCCAGGTGGGTGCTGGAACACCATGCAGGTGGATGCTAGAACACCATCCAGGTGGGTGCTAGAACACCATCCAGGTGGGTGCTGGAACACCATCCAGGTGGGTGCTGCAACACCATCCAGGTGGGTGCTGGAACACCATCCAGGTGGGTGCTGGAACACCATCCAGGTGGGTGCTGGAACACCATCCAGGTGGGTGCTGGAACACCATCCAGGTGGGTGCTGGAACACCATCCAGGTGGGTGCTGGAACACCATCCAGGTGGGTGCTGGAACACCATCCAGGTGGGTGCTGGAACACCATCCAGGTGGGTGCTGGAACACCATCCAGGTGGGTGCTGGAACACCATCCAGGTGGGTGCTGGAACACCATCCAGGTGGGTGCTGGAACACCATCCAGGTGGGTGCTGGAACACCATCCAGGTGGGTGCTGGAACACCATCCAGGTGGGTGCTGGAACACCATCCAGGTGGGTGCTGGAACACCATCCAGGTGGGTGCTGGAACACCATCCAGGTGGGTGCTGGAACACCATCCAGGTGGGTGCTGGAACACCATCCAGGTGGGTGCTGGAACACCATCCAGGTGGGTGCTGGAACACCATCCAGGTGGGTGCTGGAACACCATCCAGGTGGGTGCTGGAACACCATCCAGGTGGGTGCTGGAACACCATCCAGGTGGGTGCTGGAACACCATCCAGGTGGGTGCTGGAACACCATCCAGGTGGGTGCTGGAACACCATCCAGGTGGGTGCTGGAACACCATCCAGGTGGGTGCTGGAACACCATCCAGGTGGGTGCTGGAACACCATCCAGGTGGGTGCTGGAACACCATCCAGGTGGGTGCTGGAACACCATCCAGGTGGGTGCTGGAACACCATCTAGATGGATGCTGGAACACCATCCAGGTGGGTGCTGGAACACCTTCCAGGCGTGTTCTATAAAATCCTATTCCAGACCTGGGAGATCCATCCAAAATTTGCCTGAGCAGTCTAATGATGTCATCCCTTGGATGACTAACCGTCCTGTGAGATGTAATTTGTTTTAGTGTCACACAGCTGGCTCTTGACACACACTGTGTAACCCTTCATATAGTTTAGGGCAGCTGTATAAATCTCCAGGTACCTTAGTATAACACAGCTGGCTATTGACCCACACTATGTAACCCTTCATATAGTCTAGGGCAGCTGTATAAATCTCCAGGTACCTTAGTATAACACAGCTGGCTCTTGACACACACTATGTAACCCTTCATATAGTCTAGGGCAGCTGTATAAATGTCCAGGTACCTTAGTATCACACAGCTGGCTCTTGACACACACTGTGCAACCCTTCATATAGTCTAGGGCAGCTGTATAAATGTCCAGGTACCTTAGTATCACACAGCTGGCTCTTGACACACACTGTGTAACCTTTGATATAGTCTCAGTTATCTGCATAAATACAGATACACCTAAATTACGTCAATAAAATTATGGTTTAGGAGATGTTGGGAGCTCCTGAGAGCTTCAAGCCACAGGACCGTTCTCATTTTGTTCAATACATGACACGTTTTATTGCAGAATATTGCAGATAGTTCTCGTCATATTTAAGGAAGAATATTAATACACTCAGAAATCACAATAACGTGATGCATCAAATGAACAAATCCACAAGGGGATGCTCCCGGACGCAGGTTCGAATCCTCGTCACGGCCCTTGTGGATTTGTTCATGAATATTAATATATTAAACCGAAACGCTCAAACACCAATGTTAAGTACTCTGACAACCCAATCTACATTTTTGAAAATAAATAAATAAATAAATAAATAAATAAATCATATGACCATATATACACTGAGAGGTGTACCCACACTTCTTCATGTAAACACTGCCAGTTTACTTTAGGCCTAGACTATATTCAGGACAAAAGTAAACTTTCTGGTTGGCCTTAATAACCCTCCTGAGGTTAAGTCTTAAGCCCAACAAGTAAAATTCAAATTAAACCTACTTAAGAGTTCTGGAATCTATTCAGTCTTGAGAGGGTAATAAGAAATAATTGATTGTACATAAACAAAATTATTAAATGCCACGACAATGTTGACTTTGAGTTATACTTTAATATTAACTGAACTTAGTTATATACATAAAGTCAAGGATAATAATATGCAGTAATGGCAACAAAATAATAGACAAATACTGTGTCTTCATCGGTGCAAAAAACCGTCTCTTTAATCAAGAGTTGGGATTAATCCACTGTTAGTGGATTATTAACTACATTTCTGACAGAAATTAATTACTCTCAGTGATCTGTCAATAAGATCACTGACAGATCTTACCAATAAAAGCAAGTCAAATTAATACCATATATATATATATATATATATATATATATATATATATATATATATATATATATATATATATATATATATGACGTACCTAGTAGCCAGAACGCACTTCTCAGCCTACTATGCAAGGCCCGATTTGCTTAATAAGCCAAGTTTTCATGAATTAATTGTTTTTCGACTACCTAACCTAACCTAACCTAACTTTTTCGGCTACCTAACCTAACCTAACCTATAAAGATAGGTTAGGTTAGGTTAGGTAGGGTTGGTTAGGTTCGGTCATATATCTACGTTAATTTTAACTCCAATAAAAAAAAATTGACCTCATACATAATGAAATGGGTAGCTTTATCATTTCATAAGAAAAAAATAGAGAAAATATATTTATTCAGGAAAACCTGGCTTATTAGGCAAATCGGGCCTTGCATAGTAGGCTGACAAGTGCGTTCTGGCTACTAGGTACGACATATATACATACATATTTACAAATAGATTATGACGAATAATGCTATCCAAATCTGCATTTTATATTGTACTACTATATAAACTTTCCTCAAACCAACAGCTAAGTTTGGATGCCCAGTAATATACTCACCTAGTTGTGCTTGCGGGGGTTGAGCTCTGGCTCTTTGTTCCCGCCTCTCAACCGTCAATCAACAGGTGTACAGGTTCCTGAGCCTATTGGGCTCTATCATGTCTACACTTGAAACTGTGTATGGAGTCAGCCTCCACCACATCACTTCCTAATGCATTCCATTTGTCAACCACTCTGACACTAAAAAAAGTTCTTTCTAATATCTCTGTGGCTCATTTGGGCAATATGTGTGATGTTGTGTGTTGCTGAGAAAGTCTTGGTTGTAAGGTTGATATAAAGCCATGGCTTGGTTACTGACTTTAATACTTATAACGATACATGATTAGCAGCGTCCAAGCTTGGCGGGCGTCCTGTATGCTGTATATCTGTTGTTTACATACCGCTGGCGCATGAAACGCAGCCCATACAAACGGATGGTGCCGTTGGCTATGAACACGACAAAATGGTATAGTTATTTGTCTCTAAATGCTCTTTGAGAAACAAGAATAGTCTTACGTCTGGCAGGGAAGATACAACAAAGCCACATCGGGTTGCGATTTCCTACTCTAACGTAGCTTAATTAGTTAAATTTTGACCTCTGGTTTCCACTGAAGAACCCAGGGTCGTAACAGTCTTCCCTCGGAGTTACAAGAACATTTCCCCCACTGGCTCAAGTCTTAAGTATTCCCAACTCACCTCAATGATGGTAGCGAAGATGAACCCGTAGGAGAGCCAGACGAAGAGGTCGAGGGCCGTGGAGTAGGGCACCTTGGGCAGGTCTGTCCTCGCCTCCAGTCCCAGGAACGTCATAGTCAGCACCGTCGTGATACCTGAAGCAGGAGCCACCGTCAGGAGGCAAGATGGTGTGGAGTAGGGGTGTGGATGATTGTGTTCAGGGGTGTGGATGATTGTGTTCAGGGGTGTGGATGATTGTGTTCAGGGGTGTGAATGATTGCGTTCAGGGGTGTGGATGATTGTGTTCAGGGGTGTGGATGATTGTGTTCAGGGGTGTGGATGATTGTGTTCAGGGGTGTGGATGATTGCGTTCAGGGGTGTGGATGATTGTGTTCAGGGGTGTGGATGATTGTGTTCAGGGGTGTGGATGATTGCGTTCAGGGGTGTGGATGATTGTGTTCAAAGAGGAACATTTACTAACATAGATACCTTACAAGAAATGTATTTTGAACTAACACATGAATTATGCATGAAATCAACTATCAGTTTCAATAAATACACATAATGCACTTTAAAATGCTGTCATTGTACTGTATTAGGGAAATACAGGAAATACAGTACAATGACAGCATTGTACTGCATTTTAAACTTCAAAAAAATAAAATATACTGTTATATCAATTCATAATTTTGTCCTCATCAGCATGAAGAGAGAAATATGAGCTGGCCTACAGCCAGTAGTTTGTGAGGTCACACACTTGACCTGACTCTGACCTGTCACCCTCCTAATTGTGCCACAGTTAGGCTGGAGTGATCAGGTCATCAAGTTGGCTTTGTTCTTCTTTCATAATATTGTTCTGAATCACATCAATAACAGCTACCTTGATCACTTCCTGTCTAGTAATGAAATTATGCAAATTGGTTTCCTTGACTATTTTCCCTAGTCATGGTTAAGGAATTATTTGAACATTTTCCTTGCCAAAGTTAAGGAATTGTCTGGTAATTTTCCTAGACAGTGTTAAAGAATTATTTGAATGTTTTCCTAGACAGTGTTAAAGAATTATTTGAACATTTTCCCAGCCAAAGTTAAGGAATTGTCTGGTAATTTTCCCTAGTCATGGTTAAGGAATTATTTGAACATTTTCCCAGCCAAAGTTAAGGAATTGTCTGGTAATTTTCCCTAGTCATGGTTAAGGAATTATTTGAACATTTTCCTTGCCATTGCTAAGGAAAAGACTAATTCCCCCGTTCTCCGTCCTGATGAGAGAGCGTAAACAAGCGTGGGTTTAAATATATTGGCTTAACTTTGTTTCAAAGATAAAATACAACACTTCCTGAATTCTGAATTGATATGATTTAAGTGCAGCGTTAAGAGGAAGACTAAGGTACTTATTTTCACTTATTTTACTACTTATAAGGTACTTATTTTCAAAGGACCTTCTTTAAGTACTCACCAAAAGACATATTTTTCTACACAGACACGTACATACACACAGACACTTACATAGACAATTATCTACATAGACACTTACCTACATATAGACACTATATAGCAAACACACTTACCTAGAGACAAGTAGTTAAGTTCTTCACGTATAAGGACTCATCGTCGACTCGTCAAGAAACATGGGATTGGACACGCGCCTAGAGAGATGCCACTGGATATATATCATTGAGTAGACATGATTGGGCACTGATCTAGAAATACGTGGATGGACACCTTGTCTAGAGACTTACAGTTTGGGCCTTTAAATAGACAATTGCGGTTAGACATTTGCCTAGAAAGATACACTTGTACACTTGACTAAAATTATGCAGCTGGGCACTTACCTCGAGATGCACTTGGACACTGACCAGGAGATGCACGTGGACACTTACCTCGAGATGCACTTGGACATTGACCAGGAGATGCACTTGGACACTTACCTCGAGATACACTTGGACATTGACCAGGAGATGCACTTGGACACTTACCTCGAAGTGCACTTGGACATTGACCAGGAGATGCACTTGGACACTTACCTCGAGGTGCACTTGGACACTGACCAGGAGATGCACGTGGACAATGGCCTAGAGAAGCTGTTGGACACCTCGCTAAAAAGGATGAGGTTGGACACTGACCTAGAGAGATGCGATCGGAGGTGGCTTCACGGTTGAGCCAGAAGGACACCCAGGAGAGCACCACCAGCAGCACACACGGACCGTACACTGTGATCATGAAGTTACCCATGTGTCGCTGGAGGTGGAAGCTGGCCAGCAAGGTCGAGAACTCCCCTGTAAGGTGGGAGAGGGTGCACCAACATTCAAGCAGCAGCAGCAGCAGCAGCAGCAGCAGCAGCAGCAGCAGCAAGAGCAGCAGCAGCAGCAGCAGCAGCAGCAGCAGCAGCAGCAGCAAGAGCAGCAGCAGCAGCAGCAGCAGCAGCAAGAGCAGCAGCAGCAGCAAGAGCAGCAGCAGCAGCAGCAAGAGCAGCAGCAGCAAGAGCAGCAGCAGCAGCAGCAGCAGCAGCAGCAGCAAGAGCAGCAGCAGCAGCAGCAAGAGCAGCAGCAGCAAGAGCAGCAGCAGCAGCAGCAGCAGCAGCAAGAGCAGCAGCAGCAAGAGCAGCAGCAGCAGCAACAGCCGCAGCAGCCGCAGCAGCAGCACCAGCAGCCGCAGCAGCAGCCGCAGCACCAGCACCACCACCACCATCACCACCACCACCACCACCACCACCACCACCACCACCACCAGAAGTGACGACCAAAATGTGACGTTCGTTATATTGACAAATTAACACCATCAACTCAAGATCAGAGATGCAGTAGCCAATTCAACGATCGTGGGAATCATGACCACAGAATTGTCAGTAGAAACATCAACGGTAGCTCCAGCAGACACACGGACCCCCAGTTCGACAAGGAGCAGAGGCAGCAGCAGCAGGAGCAGACCAACCAGGCGGAGCAGATCCGTTGAGGGATGCAAGGAATACCAAGAGAGGATGAGAACATCATCACACATCACACACCAACAACATCATATTTATAATGACTTACATGACTATAATTCCCAGCACATAACACAGTGTGTGTACACCCAACGCCACACACCTCATACAGGGTGTACTTCTACACCCTTCAGCATTATCACAATTGAATAATAATAATAATAATAATAATAATAATAATAATGTAGAAATAAATCTCATTAACGTTATATATCAGTGAGAAAAGCAACTGGAGTCATGCGTAGTTCAGTAATTTAAGGCTGACGGTTTGGCTGTACCTATGATACAGGTTCGAATCCTCTGCATGGCTCTTAAATGATTTTCTCAATAATGTTATTGATAATGATGTTTATGAAAATAATTAGCCTTTATGTACCTCACTCTACGCTTACACTAGGCTACTCACTAATCTAACCCTATCTACCTTAGGGTAGATAGGTAGGTGCATAGGTTCAACCTCCCCAAATTATCTCAAGCCCATTATTACCCCGCAAAAAACCAGCTATCAGAACTATAGCAAATTCTGTCTTCAAACAACACACACACACCAGTTCCTAAAGATACCAAACATTCACACATTCTCGTGTGTCATTTACACTTACAAAGTCTTATTCTTCTAATACTAATCCTAGATGGATGTAATAGAACCCATGATCATCACACCAGGAAATAAATATACATTTGATATTCCCAGAGTCTAAACAAACGGATCATAAGAACATAAGAATAAAGGTAGCTGCAGGTGGTCTATTGACCCATACGAGGCAGCTCCTATCTATAACCACCCAATCCCACTCATAAACATGTGTAACCCACGCTTGAAACAATCGAGAGACCCCACCTCCACCACGTTATGCGGTAATTGGTTCCACAAATCAACAACCCTGTTACCGAATCAGTATTTACTCAACTCTTTCCTAAATTTAAACTTATCCAATTTATACCCATTGTTTCGTTTGATCCAATATATGGAACTCCCAGCAAAGTAAATACCTGCATAACCTACATTTTATTCAACAGTAGAACAACTAAGTACATATTTCCCTCACTACAATGTCCCCCCTGCACCACTAACTCACACCCACTATGTTACCATCAACAAATACAAGATGTTTCAGAAAAATGTATATAATTTTGAAATAAAATAACTTGACCAATTCTCTTTGACTTGATCTCAAATTTTAAGAACATGCGTAGAAACAACTCACAATTCTATGTATAATGTTTCTTTTTTTTCAGGTATAGAAATACCATTCACTAGAAACGGAAAGGAGTTTTGTGTGTTGTAGTATGTTCAAACACAGTCGACTAAACCCTGCAGCGTGCACTTGCGAGACAATTCGCCAAAAATCCACCAACTGGAGTGCAGAGTTGGACATGTTACAATAAGATCAAAGAGGAAGGCTGTCTGAGCAGGACAAAAGGATCTGGACGGGCGGAAGAGATGGTCAATCAGGTTAGGGAAACATTTCTGCGAAGCCGCAGGAAGTCCAAGACGGTGGACTTGAACTCCCCGCCTTCACCAACCTCTCCCCGTTTACACTGACCCCCCACCCCCTCAACCCCTTCCCGTCCAACCTTCCTTCCCTCAAATCCTCCCCAATCATCGCTCCCTCTTACCCTATCTCTAACCCCAATCCCTCTTCCCACTTTCACTCTCACGCTCAGCCCCATCCCCCTCCAACCACTCCTCTCTCCTGTTGTCAGCCAAGCACCCTCCACTAATCCCTCAAACTCCCCACCAAGCCCCCAACCCGCTACCAACCCCCTACCTCACTTCTCACCTCCCCTCCACTACTCTGTCCCCTCCTACCTCCCTTCCCAGTGATGACTCCCAGGAAATAGCTTGTATAGGTATCAAGCCTGCGCCTGGTAGACGGAACATTTGTAATGAAATATGTTGGAATTGTGCATACAAGGATGTATGCACAAGTGCACGGGTTAATGAAGACTCAGGACAGGTCAGTGTTCATGATGGCAAACCGACTTGATGTGAAGGTTGATGGTTTGAGTTTGATAGCATTTGTGGACACTGGAAGTCAGGCCAACATTAATTAAAAATTCTGCCTTCAGCAAATTGAGACATTCACGCATTATGGGAAACACTTAACAGCAGTTAATGGGCAGCACAATGACATCTTGACTCAAGGCACCATTAATTTTGAAATTGGTAATGCGGAGTCACACCCTCACACATGCACTGTTGTTGAGAATCTTGTATTCCCGGGGGATAATTTGTTTGGTATGGATTTCTTGAGTAGATTTTCTTACTCCTTGTCTGCACAAAAGGGGTCGAAACATTGCTGATTGCGATTGGGCAAGGTGTTCGATCCTCCACCGGGGATCGAACCCGGAACCTCAGGACTACGACTCCAAAGCACTGTCCACTCTGCTGTCAGGCCCAGGAATTTTATGTAGATTCCCCAAATTGTTTGCAACTGAGGATTATCAGATTGGTCTCCTTGATAGGATCGAGCACACTATTCCGACAGGTGTCCATGCACCAGAGTACACTCGGCAGTGGAGGCTCCCGGAACTGGCTATGAAAGTTATGAGAGATGAGTGTCAGAAAATGATACAACAGGAAGTAATTGAATCTAGTACTTCCCCGTGGCTGTCTGCAGTTGTGTTGGTTCACAAGCCGGATGGTTATCTTGAGATGATTTCGGGGCTTTAGTGTCCCCGCGGCCCGGTCCTCGACCAGGCCTCCACCCCCAGGAAGCAGCCCGTGACAGCTGACTAACACCCAGGTACCTATTTTACTGCTAGGTAACAGGGGCATAGGGTGAAAGAAACTCTGCCCATTGTTTCTCGCCGGCACCTGGGATCGAACCCAGGACCACAGGATCACAAGTCCCGCGTGCTGTCCGCTCGGCCGACCGGCTCCGACCTGTAACTACTAAAATGGTAGTTACAGGTCTGGTGCGGATTACAGGAAAGTTAACGAGATTACAAAGGGTGATGTGTATCTTCACCCCGAATTCAGGAGATCATAGATTAGTTCGGGGCAGCAAAGTATTTCTCCACTCTTGATGCAAAGTCGGTGTATTGGGCTATACCAGTGGCTGATAAGGACAGATGGAAGACAGTATTATCTGATGGCGTGCATACTTATCAATTAGGGTGTATGGATTTCCGCTTAAAGACAGCCCATACGTCATTTCAGAGGGGCTATTAATTACATCCTCAGTCCAGTCTTGGGAAGGTACTCATTAGCGTACCTGGATGACATAGTGGTCTCTCCAGGACGTTTGACGAGCACTTATGGGACTTGACTGAGACGTTTACTTAATTAGATTGAGCAGGTTTCAAGTTGAATGTTCAGAAATGTTGTCTGGCATCTCAGAAATTCAAATTTCTGGAGTTCCAGGTGAGCACAGATGGCATCCGTCCTGGCCCAGATTCTAGCTGTGCCAATGCTGAAATACCAAGGACGGCACCATAATGACTGCAAAGGATGTGCGCAGGTTTCTCGGGGCAGCCGGGTACTTCCGCCTCCACATTGAGGGTTCTGATCAGCCCCCTTGACTGATCTTACAAAGAAAAATATTTCATCTCTTTGGAAACCAGAACATATACTAAAATGAAGTCAACTCATTACTACCCCAGTATTAGCCGTACCTGACTTTGATAAAGAGTGGGAAGTACACACTGATGCCAGAGACATCGCCATTGGAAGCTGTTTATCGCGCTGAATCGCAGCGCAATTCTAAGAATCATCCCCACTTGGTAGCATACTTCAGTTGGAAGGTTAAGGGCCCTGAAGTGCGATATTCCGCTAAGGATAGGGAAGCACTTGCAGTTGTGGAGAGAGATACCTGGAACCGTATCTATTCCAACGTCATTTTGCCCTTCATACAGACCACAGAGGTCTCACACATATATTTAAGAAGAGAACTAAGAGCTCGCGTATGTCACGTTGGTCCCATGGACTCCCGGCACACTCATTCCAGATCCTTTACAAGTCTGGGCCATCACATGTAGTGCCAGAGACTTTGAGCAGGAACATCATTTCTATTAATGTAAAGGTTAACATCGAAACTATTCTAAGTGAGAAAATGAAAGAATTCAAGATGAATGAACTTAGATGGAAAGAAATTATTAAACATTTGGAAATGTTCCCTTCTCAAGAAGGAAAATACCCTTCAAAGAAACATAATTTAACAATAAATGATTTTGAACGGAAAGAAGGTGTACTATTTTATGTAAATGCTCAAAAAGATGGTGAAGAACTTCGGTTGGTTATTCCAGACATATTAAGATAGCCAGCGTTGAAACTTGTGAATGCGTCTAAGATTGTTGGTCATCCAGGTATTTACAAAATATATATAAAAGCAAAGTCATTAGTTTTTTCCAGCAATGTTATCCGAGGTAGTTAAATATGTAAAATCATATCAGAATTGCAAAAAAAAAAGGAAGGGCACCCTTAAGGTACAGGCCCCACTGCAGGAATTCCCAGAGATTTCTGAATCGTTAGATCGAAGATGAGCTCATTTGATTGATCTCTATAACAGTCACGCAGGCAATCGATACGTTTTGGTATTAGTGAACCATCTGTGAGTGGACTGCTAGCTGTCGTGGAGGGTGGACGTGTTCCCTGCACTCTCCGGCAGTTGGTGGTTGTTTGCCAGTTTGGCCGATTGGGGGCGTGTGTGTCTGCCTGCCTGTGCTGACGTGGAGTTCACGATGGGGGTCCCTCTCCCCCCTGTACTGCGGGCTCAGTCTGTGGGCCTCGAATTTTCCGGCCGGGCTGGGTACCCAGAGATAGCGCTGGTGTGAGTTGCTTCATTTCCCTGTGATAAACATTTATGGAGTCGAGCTGGTGACGGCACGTCGAGCGATTGTGAAGTTCACGGAGGAATTGGCGTATCGAGACTTTCTCCGTCGATACGAGGGGCGGACATTAACCCTGCCGGATGGTGTGGGCACTGTGACCCTCTCTGATCGGAGTGGTGCCCTCACTTACGTCAGTGTGCATGGGGCTCCATTGGAGTTTCCAGAGTCTGCTACGGCAGTACTTCGGCCGGTTTGGCGCAGTGGTTAGTGTGCGGGTGAATGTGGTGTCTTCCAGTCCACTTAAGGGTGTGAGGACTAACATTCGCACCCTGGGTATGAGGCTCCGGGAAGATATTCCGTCCTCTCTGCGTCTTATGGGTTGCAACGTTCGGGTGTTTTACACCCGCCAGCCTCGGACGTGTTATCGTTGTGGCCTCTTGGGCCATCAGGCTGCTGACTGTTCTGCGCCTGCCATTGCACCCGTGAACCTCTTCAGTGAGGAGGATTTTCTGCTGCTTCCTGTGAAGGAGGATTCGGTGGATGTGGACGTCTCTTCAGCTGCTTATGTGCCCCCTGTGTCGCCTGGTGCGCCCCCTGTTGTTGTCGCCTCTCCTCCGAAGGTTGTGTCGTCGCCTGGTGATCGTCCTGCTCCGACTAGTGTCCCTGAGGTTCTTCCGGCAGCCTTCTGCTCGAATCCCCCATCTTCCAGTTCGTCCTCTGCTGCGTCTGACCCTGTCCCTGCACCCTCGCCGTCTGTTCTGGCTGTGCTGGGTGCTGGGGTGGATCCGGCGATTCCTCCTGTGCCTGGCCTGGTGCCCCATGTGGTTGAGGATGCTGCCGTTCTGCGACGTGCATCGGTTCGCCCGGCTTGTGTTGCGCGTATCTCTGAGTCAGCCTCCGGGTCTGATGATGTGCGGCCAGAGCCTAAGCGTTCCCGGCGTTCTTCTTCAGCATGGGCAGACGTTGGCGACTTCGACGCTTGTGGATCTGCCAGCAACGGAGGGGTGGCTCCGGTTGCGTTGCATACTACGGTGGTGGCGGAGGTGCATTTGCCTGAGGATGCCAGTGCCGGTGTTTCGGCCTCCAGTTCAGATATGGTGTCTGCGGTTCCTGCTTCGGGTGCGTCGCCTGCGTCGGATGGCTCCGGTTCTTCATGGGGGGTGGTTTCCCCTGCTGAGGTTTGTGGTGAGCGGGGTGGCCTGGTGGTGGTGTTGAAAAAGGCTGCTCGCTCTGGGGGTTCTGTAACTTCTTCCTCGTTCCCCGTTTCATCGGCTGCGGTCTCGACGCCTCTTCCGTCTCCGGCCATCTCTTCAGTGTCTCCTGCAGTCTCGGTGGAGGTGTTACCATCTCGTCGGTTGCTCCTGTGCGTACGGCGACGCGGCCGTCTCGGCAGCCCTCGTATGCTTCATCGGTGTCGTCTGCTACCTCGAAGGACGGGGTTTGCACTCCCCAGCCTCGTTATGCGACTTGCGTAAGCAGGGTATCCTATCAACAGGGTAAGCACCCTGTCGGTGAGCTTAAGGAGTGGCCGTTTCCGCCTGATCTGGAGATCCCCGAGTTTATGAAGGGCCCACGGCGGCAGGGGGATCGTCCCCCTACCGACAGGGAATATTTGATTTGGGAGGCCTACAAGCGAAAGTATCCTTGGGCTGCGGAGACATATGGTCCTGTCTCTGAGAAATGTATTCCTCACTCATGATTCCTTTGTGTGTTGTGGGTTGTTTCCTTTTGCGTGCATGGTTGTGGGGTGGGGGTCGGGTGTGTGTGTGTGTGGGGCGGGTTTGTTTACCGGTTCCTGCGTGCTCCGGTTTGTGGTTGTGGGTTTATTTGTGTGGCTTGTGTGTGTGTGTGTCCGGTTCCTGTGCGGTCCGGGGTTTGGTTTGTGGATGTCGTGTTCTTATGTTATGCTTTGTGGTTCTATGTTTTTATGATGGTGTTTGTGCTCTTGTTTGTGTAGTGATGAGTGTCCTTCAGGCAGTTGGCGGGACCAGGTCTGGGTTTATGCTTTTTGTCATGTTTTGCCATTGTGCTTTTCTTTTTGTTTGTTGTATACTCGTATTCCTTTCTTGTTATTATTATTATTATTATTATTATTATTTTCGTTTTGTGTTGGTGCCTCTCCGTGTGTGTTCGCGGTGCTGGGAGCCTTCTTCTGTATATTTAATGTTCTGGTGTGTTATTTCTGTATTGTATTCCGCTGTGTTTAACTTAATTGTTGTGTTTTGTTTGTAATTATTGTTGTTTTGTGGTCGGCCCTTCCGGCCGGCGTTTTTGTGTTTAGTACATTTGTTCCTTTCTGTTTTTGCACGTTTGTGCTTTGTCATTTTGTTCTGTTCTATGTTGTATTTGTTTACTTTTATTGTACTTATAAGCATGCTTGCATGTAAAAAAAAAAAAAAAAAAAAAAAAAAGTGAACCATCTGTCTAGGTACACTACGGTGATTACTAAACCATAGAAGGATGTTCGTACTGTTGCAGACGCGTTCTTACGTACGTTGTAACTGTATTTGGGCCTCCTAACCTATTAGATCCTGACCGAGGTTAGGAATTTGTTGGGAATGTGCCCTTGTTTGTGTTCACACATGAAATATAGTATGTCTTTCTCTACCCAAGTTAACCCTGAACATTCTCCTGAGTATTCTGTATATGGCAATCATACCTCCCAGGTTTTCTTTCTTCAAGATATGTATGTGAAGGAAGGGAGGAGGTAGAAGGACAAGAAACATCACCAAAGGTAATTGGAGAAAGGGTCGCATGGTGGGGGGGAAACAGGAGATACATGCCAAGCTAAGTTCGTGAGAGCATCAATATTGTTTTTCTTCGATCAGCGGTGACTGAGGAACGGGGGTGGCGAGGGGAAGGGACAAACGCAGCTCGGACCAAACACATCGATCACTAAACACGGTCTGCAAAGCGGAAACATTATAGCAGCGAGAACGGTGGCTACAGTCTGACCTACCTGAAGCTACGTCAGGTAGAAGTCATCATCCACCTTGTGCCTGCGAGAGACCAAACTTCTAAACTGCTAGAGAACCTAAATTTACATCAAGTGAATCTTTTTGAACACGTATCTGTAACCCGCCAAACACACACCGAAACTACGACGTTGGTACAACGTTCGAGCAAGTTTTAACACCTCCTAACCAGTTATAACAACCAATATAGCAAGTTGTAACAACGTTCTAATACGTCATAAACACGTTAAGCCAAGATGTAACAACTTTATTACAAGTTGTAACAAGCGGAAAATAGAGACAGTTTCGGTTTGTGTTTCCAGGGTAAGCTTTAACGCCAGGCAAAGTCTTCAAGGGAGGAAGTCTCAAGCATCAAGGGAAGGGGGAAGGAGAAGCAGGGTATAACATCTCTAGTCAGCATCCAGTCTTACCGAGAGCGATGCGGTCAGAGGTCGCCTCGCGGTTGATCCAGAAGGCTACCCACGAGAGCACGTTGACCAAGACGCAAGGGGCGTACACCTGGATGACAAAGTAACCCATACGGCGCCGCAGATGAAAGGCCGCCAGCAGTGTGGAGAACACTCCTATGGGAGGCGTCACCGAGGCACCACGCAAGATTTGCTTGTTAATTTCCAGGGGCCAGATTCACGAAAGCACTTACGAACCTGTACCTCTTTTCTTAATCTTTGGCGACTTTGTTTACAATTATTAAACAGCTAATGAGCTCCGAAGCACCAGGAGGATGTTTATAACAATAACAACAGTTGAATGGGAAGTTTTCATGTTTGTAAACTGTTTAATAAATGTAACCAAAGCCGTCAAAGATTAAGGAAAGATGTACACGTTCGTAAGTACTTGCGTAATTGCTTTCGTGAATCTGGCCCCAGGTTCCTTTCATTACTTGGGTAAGGGGGGGGGGGGATTATTTGCATCATGGTATGGATCTGAATGGTACTGGGGGGACATAAAGCCGGTTAACACCGTTTGTGGCAATTTAGGCAAACGACTGACATTACCAGGGTGCAACCCACAACAGTGGACCAAATCCAATGTATCTATTTCCGCGAGGGGGAACAGATGCATCAGGGTTTAAGGAAACGTGTCCAAAACGTGTCGCTTTGCCTAGGGACCATACCCGGGACCATTCGGTCGTGAGAGGATTTCACCGCCAATAGCATTCCTTGGAGAAGGTGACAGGTGAGCCTATGCCCGCCTGTTGTGATAGGAATAGGCCTATTGCCTACTTTTGGCTCCCTTGGTAGTTACAAACTACCCCTGGTAGTCCACCTTCTACCTGGGTAGTTCAACTACCCAGCTTCTCTGCCTTTGTATATATATGCGAACAATTTACCTGAATTTACCTGTAGGACCAATATCTCTCTACTGGACTCAACGAGGACAAGAAGCCGGCGACTTGTCAAAAGGTCCCCTCCATTGTTCCCGATCATTTATTCTAACTGGATTTTCAACTGAATTGCTCTAGTATTGTGTTGATGACAGGTGTGGAGGCAGGTGTGGGTGAAGCACAGTACAGTCCAGGTACCATATATCTTATCATACCTGGCTCCACACCTGCTCAATGGGGCGTGACTTGCAAATATTCTGTGTAAAAGAATAAAATGTTCTACACAAAGAATGTTCTGCACAAACAATAAAATGTTCTACGCAAAGAATTAAAATGTTCTACGCAAATAACAAAAATGTTCTGCACAAAGTAAGCTATGTCCCCCCCCCCCCCACACACACTCAGACCTTGACGAAGCACTCAGGAGAGTGAGAAAGACTTGCTGTAAAACACAAGTGTGTGTGTGTTTGAGTGTGTTTTTATCCCCTATTATTATTATTGTCTGCGAGAAGACACATTAACATTACTTAAAAATATTTATTAGTGCTATGAAAATACTACGGTGATCACTGATAACTGATAACGCTTATCAATACATATATACATACATACATACATACACGCCCATACAACACCCTGAATCATTATCACCACCTCATCATTTACATACAATGATGAATATCCCTCCCCCCCTCTCCCTCTCACACCCTTATACTCATACTCACTTAAGGATTAAGAACGCTTATAACTGCCGCTGATATTCAGATCTTTCCCCTCTTTCTTCCATCTTACACTTAAAGAGACATTTAACTCTCACTCAAGTGGTATTCAAGAAACGTTTGCCACTATTATCTTTCTCTTAAGAAAATCTTTACTGTAAACTCTTTTATTCAAGAAACGTTTGTTGTCTCAGCTACTCAAATGACGTAACGTTTGATAACGTCCGGATATATCAATGCATTTGTATCATTGACTCAGGAAACGTTTTTCTCTCACGTGTATCATGGACTCTAATGTTTGCTCTATTTAGCACCTGAGAAGTGCTGGTTTCAGGAAGGTACAGTACCGTCTGGCCTCTTGTCACTTCAGTAAGGTACAGTACTGTCTGGCCTCTTGTCACTTCAGGAAGGTACAGTACTGTCCGGCCTCTTGTCACTTCAGTAAGGTACAGTACTGTCCGGCCTCTTGTCACTTCAGGAAGGTACAGTGCTGTCTGGCCTCTTGTCACTTCAGTAAGGTACAGTACTGTCTGGCCTCTTGTCACTTCAGGAAGGTACAGTACCGTCTGGCCTCTTGTCACTTCAGGAAGGTACAGTACCGTCTGGCCTCTTGTCACTTCAGGAAGGTACAGTACTGTCTGGCCTCTTGTCACTTCAGGAAGGTACAGTACTGTCTGGCCTCTTGTCACTTCAGGAAGGTACAGTACTGTCTGGCCTCTTGTCACTTCAGGAAGGTACAGTACCGTCTGGCCTCTTGTCACTTCAGGAAGGTACAGTACCGTCTGGCCTCTTGTCACTTCAGAAAGGTACAGTACTGTCTGGCCTCTTGTCACTTCAGGAAGGTACAGTACCGTCTGGCCTCTTGTCACTTCAGGAAGGTACAGTACCGTCTGGCCTCTTGTCACTTCAGGAAGGTACAGTACTGTCTGGCCTCTTGTCACTTCAGGAAGGTACAGTACTGTCTGGCCTCTTGTCACTTCAGGAAGGTACAGTACTGTCTGGCCTCTTGTCACTTCAGGAAGGTACAGTACTGTCTGGCCTCTTGTCACTTCAGGAAGGTACAGTACTGTCTGGCCTCTTGTCACTTCAGGAAGGTACAGTACTGTCTGGCCTCTTGTCACTTCAGGAAGGTACAGTACTGTCTGGCCTCCTGTCACTTCAGGAAGGTACAGTACTGTCCGGCCTCTTGTCACTTCAGGAAGGTACAGTACTGTCTGGCCTCCCGTCACTTCAGTAAGGTACAGTACTGTCTGGCCTCCCGTCACTTCAGTAAGGTACAGTACTGTCTGGCCTCTTGTCACTTCAGGAAGGTACAGTACCGTCTGGCCTCCTGTCACTTCAGTAAGGTACAGTACTGTCTGGCCTCCTGTCACTTCAGTAAGGTACAGTACTGTCTGGCCTCCCGTCACTTCAGGAAGGTACAGTACTGTCTGGCCTCTTGTCACTTCAGGAAGGTACAGTACCGTCTGGCCTCCCGTCACTTCAGGAAGGTACAGTACTGTCTGGCCTCCTGTCACTTCAGTAAGGTATAGTACTGTCTGGCCTCCCGTCACTTCAGGAAGGTACAGTACTGTCTGGCCTCTTGTCACTTCAGTAAGGTACAGTACTGTCTGGCCTCTTGTCACTTCAGTAAGGTACAGTACTGTCTGGCCCTCCTGTCACTTCAGTAAGGTACAGTACTGTCTGGCCTCCCGTCACTTCAGTAAGGTACAGTACTGTCTGGCCTCCCGTCACTTCAGTAAGGTACAGTACTGTCTGGCCTCTTGTCACTTCAGGAAGGTACAGTACCGTCTGGCCTCCTGTCACTTCAGTAAGGTACAGTACTGTCTGGCCTCCTGTCACTTCAGTAAGGTACAGTACTGTCTGGCCTCCCGTCACTTCAGGAAGGTACAGTACTGTCTGGCCTCTTGTCACTTCAGGAAGGTACAGTACCGTCTGGCCTCTTGTCACTTCAGGAAGGTACAGTACTGTCTGGCCTCCTGTCACTTCAGTAAGGTACAGTACTGTCTGGCCTCCCGTCACTTCAGGAAGGTACAGTACTGTCTGGCCTCTTGTCACTTCAGTAAGGTACAGTACTGTCTGGCCTCTTGTCACTTCAGTAAGGTACAGTACTGTCTGGCCTCCCGTCACTTCAGTAAGGTACAGTACTGTCTGACCTCTTGTCACTTCAGGAAGGTACAGTACCGTCTGGCCTCCTGTCACTTCAGTAAGGTACAGTACTCTCTGGCCTCTTGTCACTTCAGGAAGGTACAGTACCGTCTGGCCTCCCGTCACTTCAGGAAGGTACAGTACTGTCTGGCCTCTTGTCACTTCAGGAAGGTACAGTACCGTCTGGCCTCTTGTCACTTCAGGAAGGTACAGTACTGTCTGGCCTCCTGTCACTTCAGTAAGGTACAGTACTGTCTGGCCTCCCGTCACTTCAGGAAGGTACAGTACTGTCTGGCCTCTTGTCACTTCAGTAAGGTACAGTACTGTCTGGCCTCTTGTCACTTCAGTAAGGTACAGTACTGTCTGGCCTCCCGTCACTTCAGTAAGGTACAGTACTGTCTGACCTCTTGTCACTTCAGGAAGGTACAGTACCGTCTGGCCTCCTGTCACTTCAGTAAGGTACAGTACTCTCTGGCCTCTTGTCACTTCAGGAAGGTACAGTACCGTCTGGCCTCTTGTCACTTCAGGAAGGTACAGTACCGTCTGGCCTCTTGTCACTTCAGTAAGGTACAGTACTGTCTGGCCCTCCTGTCACTTCAGGAAGGTACAGTACTGTCTGGCCCTCCTGTCACTTCAGTAAGGTACAGTACCGTCTGGCCTCTTGTCACTTCAGTAAGGTACCGTACTGTCTGGCCTCCCGTCACTTCAGTAAGGTACAGTACTGTCTGGCCTCCCGTCACTTCAGTAAGGTACAGTACTCTCTGGCCTCTTGTCACTTCAGGAAGGTACAGTACCGTCTGGCCTCTTGTCACTTCAGGAAGGTACAGTACTGTCTGGCCTCTTGTCACTTCAGGAAGGTACAGTACCGTCTGGCCTCCCGTCACTTCAGTAAGGTACAGTACTCTCTGACCTCTTGTCACTTCAGGAAGGTACAGTACCGTCTGGCCTCTTGTCACTTCAGGAAGGTACAGTACCGTCTGGCCTCTTGTCACTTCAGGAAGGTACAGTACCGTCTGGCCTCTTGTCACTTCAGGAAGGTACAGTACTGTCTGGCCTCCCGTCACTTCAGGAAGGTACAGTACTGTCTGGCCTCTTGTCACTTCAGGAAGGTACAGTACCGTCTGGCCTCTTGTCACTTCAGGAAGGTACAGTACTGTCTGGCCTCCCGTCACTTCAGTAAGGTACAGTACTCTCTGGCCTCTTGTCACTTCAGGAAGGTACAGTACCGTCTGGCCTCTTGTCACTTCAGGAAGGTACAGTACTGTCTGGCCTCTTGTCACTTCAGTAAGGTACAGTACTGTCTGGCCTCTTGTCACTTCAGGAAGGTACAGTACCGTCTGGCCTCTTGTCACTTCAGTAAGGTACAGTACTGTCTGGCCTCTTGTCACTTCAGGAAGGTACAGTACTGTCTGGCCTCTTGTCACTTCAGGAAGGTACAGTACTGTCTGGCCTCTTGTCACTTCAGTAAGGTACAGTACCGTCTGGCCTCTTGTCACTTCAGTAAGGTACAGTACTGTCTGGCCTCTTGTCACTTCAGGAAGGTACAGTACCGTCTGGCCTCTTGTCACTTCAGGAAGGTACAGTACCGTCTGGCCTCTTGTCACTTCAGTAAGGTACAGTACTGTCTGGCCCTCCTGTCACTTCAGGAAGGTACAGTACTGTCTGGCCTCTTGTCACTTCAGGAAGGTACAGTACCGTCTGGCCTCTTGTCACTTCAGGAAGGTACAGTACTGTCTGGCCTCTTGTCACTTCAGGAAGGTACAGTACCGTCTGGCCTCTTGTCACTTCAGTAAGGTACAGTACTCTCTGGCCTCTTGTCACTTCAGGAAGGTACAGTACCGTCTGGCCTCTTGTCACTTCAGGAAGGTACAGTACCGTCTGGCCTCTTGTCACTTCAGTAAGGTACAGTACTGTCTGGCCTCCTGTCACTTCAGGAAGGTACAGTACTGTCTGGCCCTCCTGTCACTTCAGTAAGGTACAGTACCGTCTGGCCTCTTGTCACTTCTGTAAGGTACCGTACTGTCTGGCCTCCCGTCACTTCAGTAAGGTACAGTACTGTCTGGCCTCCCGTCACTTCAGTAAGGTACAGTACTCTCTGGCCTCTTGTCACTTCAGGAAGGTACAGTACCGTCTGGCCTCTTGTCACTTCAGGAAGGTACAGTACTGTCTGGCCTCTTGTCACTTCAGGAAGGTACAGTACCGTCTGGCCTCCCGTCACTTCAGTAAGGTACAGTACTCTCTGACCTCTTGTCACTTCAGGAAGGTACAGTACCGTCTGGCCTCTTGTCACTTCAGGAAGGTACAGTACCGTCTGGCCTCTTGTCACTTCAGGAAGGTACAGTACCGTCTGGCCTCTTGTCACTTCTGGAAGGTACAGTACCGTCTGGCCTCCCGTCACTTCAGGAAGGTACAGTACTGTCTGGCCTCTTGTCACTTCAGGAAGGTACAGTACCGTCTGGCCTCTTGTCACTTCAGGAAGGTACAGTACTGTCTGGCCTCCCGTCACTTCAGTAAGGTACAGTACTCTCTGGCCTCTTGTCACTTCAGGAAGGTACAGTACCGTCTGGCCTCTTGTCACTTCAGGAAGGTACAGTACTGTCTGGCCTCTTGTCACTTCAGTAAGGTACAGTACTGTCTGGCCTCTTGTCACTTCAGGAAGGTACAGTACCGTCTGGCCTCTTGTCACTTCAGTAAGGTACAGTACTGTCTGGCCTCTTGTCACTTCAGGAAGGTACAGTACTGTCTGGCCTCTTGTCACTTCAGGAAGGTACAGTATTGTCTGGCCTCTTGTCACTTCAGTAAGGTACAGTACCGTCTGGCCTCTTGTCACTTCAGTAAGGTACAGTACTGTCTGGCCTCTTGTCACTTCAGGAAGGTACAGTACTGTCTGGCCTCTTGTCACTTCAGGAAGGTACAGTACTGTCTGGCCTCTTGTCACTTCAGTAAGGTACAGTACCGTCTGGCCTCTTGTCACTTCAGTAAGGTACAGTACCGTCTGGCCTCTTGTCACTTCAGGAAGGTACAGTACTGTCTGGCCCTCCTGTCACTTCAGGAAGGTACAGTACTGTCTGGCCTCTTGTCACTTCAGGAAGGTACAGTACCGTCTGGCCTCTTGTCACTTCAGGAAGGTACAGTACCGTCTGGCCTCTTGTCACTTCAGGAAGGTACAGTACCGTCTGGCCTCTTGTCACTTCAGGAAGGTACAGTACTGTCTGGCCTCTTGTCACTTCAGGAAGGTACAGTACCGTCTGGCCTCTTGTCACTTCAGGAAGGTACAGTACTGTCTGGCCTCTTGTCACTTCAGGAAGGTACAGTACCGTCTGGCCTCTTGTCACTTCAGGAAGGTACAGTACTGTCTGGCCTCTTGTCACTTCAGGAAGGTACAGTACTGTCTGGCCCTCCTGTCACTTCAGGAAGGTACAGTACCGTCTGGCCTCTTGTCACTTCAGGAAGGTACAGTACCGTCTGGCCCTCCTGTCACTTCAGGAAGGTACAGTACTGTCTGGCCTCTTGTCACTTCAGGAAGGTACAGTACTGTCTGGCCTCTTGTCACTTCAGGAAGGTACAGTACTGTCTGGCCTCTTGTCACTTCAGTAAGGTACAGTACTGTCTGGCCTCTTGTCACTTCAGGAAGGTACAGTACTGTCTGGCCTCTTGTCACTTCAGGAAGGTACAGTACCGTCTGGCCTCTTGTCACTTCAGGAAGGTACAGTACTGTCTGCCCTCTTGTCACTTCAGGTAGGTACAGTACCGTCTGGCCTCTTGTCACTTCAGTAAGGTACAGTACCGTCTAACACTAGGGTAACAGTTACCCTAATGTAAGGTAACAGCTCACAGCACTACGGTAACAGTTACCCTAATGTAGGGTAACAAACTCAAGTCCATCCCCATAGCAACCAATTTCACTCATTTTTCCATATTTTAGTAACATTTACCATAAAAGTTCAACGACACACGATGCACTTATGGGATGAATCATTCTGGAACCTTGTATTGGGCACCAGGCCGCTGACCGAAACATTCCGACACGTTAACAACTCAACCATCTGGTAATTGCCAGGTTAACAACCCAACAATGTTCCATAAGAGTCACTACTCTGCTTCACATCACTATATCAAGTCCACTTCTGCCTCGCAAACCTCAAATTAAATTAACTCGTGATGGGTTGAAAAGTAATAATGAAAAAATAAAAATAATAAACTTATTCTTACAATAATAATAATAATAATAATAATAATAATAATAATAATAATAATAATAATAATAATAATAATTATTATTATTATATAACCATTATAGTAATATTGATAATAATAATATTAATAAAAAATAATAAAATAATTGTGACATTCATTATTAAAAAAACGTTATCGACGTTGAATCAGCATAACCTGGCTTAAATCCCTCACCCTGGCTTAAATCCCTCTCTCTGGCTTAAATCCCTCCCCTGGCTTAAATCCCTCCCCTGGCTTAAATCCCTCCCCATGGCTTAAATCCCTCCCCCTGGCTTAAATCCCTCCCCTGGCTTAAATCCCTCTCTCTGGCTTAAATCCCTCCCCTGGCTTAAATCCCTCCCATGGCTTAAATCCCTCCTCTGGCTTAAATACCTCCCCTGGCTTAAATCCCTCCCCTAGCTTAAATCCCTTCCCTGGCTTAAATCCCTCCCCTGGCTTAAATCCCTCCTCTGGCTTAAATCCCTCCCCTGGCTTAAATCTCTCTCCTGGCTTAAATCCCTCCCTGACTTAAATATCTCCCTTGACTTAAATACCTCCCACGGCTTAAATCCCTCCCTTGGCTTAAATCCCTCCCCCTGGCTTAAATCCCTCCCCTGGCTTAAATCCCTCCCCATGGCTTAAATCCCTCCCCCTGGCTTAAATCTCTCCCCTGGCTTAAAATCCCTCCCCATGGCTTAAATCCCTCCCTTGGCTTGAATCCCTCCCCCTGGCTTAAATCCCTCCCCATGGCTTAAATCCCTCCCCTGGCTTAAATCCCTCCCCTGGCTTAAATCCATCTCCCTGGTTTAAATCCCTCCCCGGGCTTAAATCCCTCCCATGGCTTAAATCCCTCCTCTGGCTTAAATACCTCCCCTGACTTAAATCCCTTCCCCGGCTTAAATCCCTCCCCCTGGCTTAAATCCCTCCCCTAGCTTAAATCCCTCCCCTGGCTTAAATCCCTCCCCTGGCTTAAATCCCTCCCCTGGCTTAAATCTCTCTCCTGGCTTAAATCCCTCCCTGACTTAAATCTCTCCCTTGACTTAAATACCTCCCATGGCTTAAATTCCCTCCCATGACTAAAATCCTTGATTTAAATCCCTCCCCTGGTTTAAATCCCCTCCCATGACTAAAATCCCTGACTTAAATCCCCTCCCATGACTAAAATCCCTAACATAAATCCCTCCCCTGGCTTAAATCTCCTCCCATGACTTAAATCTCTCCCCTGACTTAAATCCCCTCCCATGACTAAAATTCCTCCCCTGGCTTAAATCCCCTTCCATGACTTAAATCCCTCCCCTGGCTTAAATCCTTCAATAACTTAAATCCCTCCCCTGACTTAAATCCCTCCCTTGGCTTAAATTCCTCCCTGGATTAAATCCCTCCTCTGGCTTAAATCCCTCAGTAACTTAAATCCCTTCTCTGACTTAAATCCCTCCTTTGGCTTAAATTCCTCCCTGGATTAAATCCCTCTCCTGGCTTAAATCTCTCCCCGGGCTTAAATCCGTCAACCTGACTTAAATCCCTCCCCCTGACTTAAATCCCTTCTCTGAATTAAATCCCTCCTATGACTTAAATCCCTTCCCTAACTTAAATCCCTCCCATGACTTAAATCCCTCTCCGATTTATATCCCTCGACTGACTTAAATCTCTCCCCTGACTTAATCCTTTCTCTGGCTTAAATCCCGACCTAAGTATAAATCCCCCACCTGGCTTATATCCCTCCCCCTTGAGGTTATCTTGAGATGATTTCAGGGCTTAGCGTCCCCGCGACCCGGTCCTTAACCACGCTTCCTTTTTGTTACACCCCCCCCTCCCCCAGGAAGCAGCCCGTAGCAGCTGTCTAACTCCCAGGTACCTATTTACTGCTAGGTAACAGGGGCATCAGGGTGACAGAAACATTTTGCCCATTTGTTTTCGCCTCCACCGGGGATCGAACCCGGAACCTCAGGACTACAAATCCGAAGCGCAGTCCACTCAGCTGTCAGGCGCCCCTCACTTAAATCCCTCCCCCCCCCCCCCTTACTTAAATCCCTCCCCTGACTTAAAGGGAACTGTTGTATACACTTCCGTGTTAGGGGCACCGAGCTTAAATATAATGTAGATAAATTGTAAAATAGAATATCTGCATTTTTATTTATTTGACCAACAAAATTATATTTTGAAAACATATATATTTATGTGGTAGTTATTAACAATACTTCGGGAATTATTATGGAAACTTTGAGCACTGCCTAACCGCTCTCACGTGAAAAATATGTCATGTTAGTGATGCTACCTTACAGCCCCCTACCTGTCACACCTGTCACACCTGTCACGCCTGTCACACCTGTCACGCCTGTCACACCTGTCACGCCTGTCACACCTGTCACACCTGTCACGCCTGTCACGCCTGTCACGCCTGTCACACCTGTCACACCTGTCACACCTGTCACGCCTGTCACACCTGTCACACCTGTCACACCTGTCACACCTATCTCATTGACACATGTCTGTCATACATTGTCTTATGTACATGTCATTCTTGTTCCTCACCTTGTACCGCTTCCAAACCCTTCAACTTACATATCTGCCACACATTTGACCTTAAACAATATATATATATATATATATATATATATATATATATATATATATATATATATATATATATATATATATATATATACCTGTACTCCAACAGTATACACACACACACCTGTTCCACACACTCTCTACCTTAACCATACACCTTTCACACATATCACACCTTATACACACATGTTTATCATACACATCACCTTACAATACCTCCTGACATTCACGTAATGTTACACACACACACACACACACACATAGGGGCCTCGTAGCCTGGTGGATAGCGCGCAGGACTCGTAATTCTGTGGCGCGGGTTCGATTCCCGCACGAGGCAGAAACAAATGGGCAAAGTTTCTTTCACCCTGAATGCTCCTGTTACCTAGCAGTAAATAGGTACCTGGGAGTTAGTCAGCTGTCACGGGCTGCTTCCTGGGGTGTGTGTGTGTGTTGTGTGGGGGAAAAAAAAAAAAAAGTAGTTAGTAAACAGTTGATTGACAGTTGAGAGGCGGGCCGAAAGAGCAAAGCTCAACCCCCGCAAAAACACAACTAGTAAACACAATTAGTAAACACACACACACACACACACACACACACACACACACACACACACCCCCACACACACACACACACACACACACACACACACACACACACACACACACACACACCTGCCGTCCTGGTGGTGTTCTCGAAGCCAGAGGGCGTGGCTATGAGGTCAAACTGGGAGAGCATGAGGTCAGGCGCGATGACCACCTGGCGGGCCCTGTTCCAGCGGTAGATGACGTCACTGGTCGTGTAGGCAACTGTGGGCATGATGAACAGTGTTAATGATGAACACAACCAGCGAGAGGTAGATGGGTCGTGGGAGTGGTAGATGGGTCGTGGGAGTGGTAGATGGGTCGTGGGAGGGAGTAGTAGATGGGTCGTGGGAGTGGTAGATGGGTCGTGGGAGTGATAGAGGGGTCGTGGGAGGGAGTGGTAGACGGGTCGTGGGAGGGAGTGGTAGATGGGTCGTGGGAGGGAGTGGTAGATGGGTCGTGGTAGATGGGTCGTGGGAGTGGTAGATGGGTCGTGGGAGGGAGTGGTAGATGGGTCGTGGGAGGGAGTGGTAGATGGGTCGTGGGAGGGAGTGGTAGATGGGTCGTGGGAGGGAGTGGTAGATGGGTCGTGGGAGGGAGTGGTAGATGGGTAGTGGGAGGTAGTGGTAGATGGGTCGTGGGAGTGGTAGATGGGTCGTGGGAGGGAGTGGTAGATGGGTCGTGGGAGGGAGTGGTAGATGGGTAGTGGGAGGTAGTGGTAGATGGGTCGTGGGAGGGAGTGGTAGATGGGTCGTGGGAGGGAGTGGTAGATGGGTCGTGGGAGGGAGTGGTAGATGGGTCGTGGGAGGGAGTGGTAGATGGGTCGTGGGAGGGAGTGGTAGATGGGTCGTGGGAGGGAGTGGTAGATGGGTCGTGGGAGGGAGTGGTAGATGGGTCGTGGGAGGGAGTGGTAGATGGGTAGTGGGAGGGAGTGGTAGATGGGTCGTGGGAGGGAGTGGTAGATGGGTCGTGGGAGGGAGTGGTAGATGGGTCGTGGGAGGGAGTGGTAGATGGGTCGTGGGAGGGAGTGGTAGATGGGTCGTGGGAGGGAGTGGTAGATGGGTAGTGGGAGGGAGTGGTAGATGGGTAGTGGGAGGGAGTGGTAGATGTATTCGTTTGCCTTGTTCGGGTAGAAGGTAGACACAGTAGTCGCTTCTGTTTATATTTATTGACTGAGATAGCAAGGTATATATCTGCCTAGCCGAGGTCCTTCTACTCTGAGCCTGTGAGGATAACTGCGGCTGCTGGGAGCATGCTTGATGCTCCTCTGTCTGGCATGACGTCAGAGGCCTACTTGCCTGTGATTGGTTACATTTCAACTGACAGAATTTTGAGTATAACACCGCTCGGACACGCTACCAAGTCGACGTCCCTTGTCGACAAGCTCTGGCTAGCTATATAGTTACAATGATACTGAAAGGACCTCGGTGGCATACAATAATGGCTTACATGTGAAATTTGCATAATAAAACATTGAAAGAAGATCAGGTGTGCGTAATACAAACAACTCGGCATATATGCACCAAAAAAAATTCATCATAATAGGTGAAAATCATGGTAACAATGCTTTGAATAAACCAGAGTATTAAGAACATGTGTATGTCTACTGATCAGATATGAACAATACAACTCAAGGTATTGCCTAAACAAAATTATTAACATGTGTCAATGGCATGTGCTTGAAAACCATACAAAATTAAACAATTATTACATTAATGGAACAAAGTTCTGACCTAACAACCACAATTGAATTTCAAGATAGATAATGATTTTTTTTTTTTTTTTTTTTTTCTCTTTTTTTTTCTGAAATAATACAATATATTTACAAGACCAATGTACAATATATATAATGTGCAATATATTTACAAGCATATACAAGACCTGGATCAAGAAGACTAACATCTGCGTGATAGCAGTCAGGAGTCACTGGCCTCAATGTGGTTGCTAGAACATTAATAACTCTTATGACAAGCACTGTAAAAATACAAATGGTAGTAGACTTAACAATGGCATCTAATTCATAACAAAATAAAGTTGAGAAAAACTATACATTATATATAATGGTAATAATAAGACACATGTGGTAGAAATACTGCAAATGAGTTTTTTTTTTTTTTTTTCAAAACAAACAGAATAACTGCAGAGTGCATTCAATTATAAATTCTGCGGATATCTACACCTAGCTCATCCAGAGCACTATACAACTCTGGCTCTGACTGAAGGTCCGGAACAGATGAAACTTCATGCGACAAACTATCATCTTGAGAGATATCCTCGTTAACATCTAGCCAATGGACATGTGGTGAGTGCACTGTTGAAACGAGAGGTCTAGATCTAAGATTATAATTGCTAGTATGGGGTTGCTGAACATCAAGTGGTCTGTCAACCACAGAAGGTGGTGTCCGAGTAGGAGTATCTGTCTGGGTAAGTTCATTGTCATCTTCCTCATCAGTCTCGTCAACAGTCATTTTAGCTAACTTCATGTGGTCTAAATGTTCATTTATATACTCTCCTGTTAACAAGTTCTTAAGTCTGTATTTGTTACCTTTAATAAGCTCGATTACCTTATATGGACCCAAAAATTTCTTAGTTAACTTGTACATAGGACCAGACCTGTGTTGGTTAAGTATCATTACTACAGATCCAATAGTTATTTTACTGGGTTTAGCTTGTGCATTCCTTGCTAGAGTGAACTTGGCTGTTGCTTTGGACAGTTGTTCTCGTATTTTCTTGAATACTAGTTGCATTTGTCTACGCTTCACCTGAACAAAATCATCTACGTTATATAAGGGAGTAGGAGGTACGTTAATCAATTCATTAGGGAGGATCTTATCTGTACCATAAAGAATAGCGTGAGGTGTGTCACCAGTAGAAACATTAATTGAAGAATTTATAGCACACTGAATTAAGGGTATAAAATCATCCCAATTGTTGTTATCAAAATTCAACGTGACTCTCAAGGCATCTAACACTTTCCTGTTAGTACGTTCAGCTAGTCCATTACTTGCCGGATGATAAGGCATGATGCTACATTTTTTGATGTTATATAAATCACACAAGCTAGTTAGAATACTATTACTGAATTCTGGACCATTATCTGAAAGGATTACTTTAGGCATACTATATCTACAAATTATTTGGTCATGGAATGCGCTGGCTATGGTTTCTGCTGTTTTGTTCGGGATAGGAACTAGTTCGCAAAACCGTGAAAAATTATCGACCATTACAAGCAAATGTTTGTTCCCTTTCTCTGTTTCCGCAAAATTTGTCAATAAATCCATCGATATTCGTTCCCAAGGAGCTTTAGTTGCTGGGTACACCTGAATTGGATTAGGTCCTGAAACATGTCCCTTGTGCTGTAAACAAGTTAAACATCTGTCAACATAATGAGCAATCTCCTTAGCCATTTTTGGCCAAAAATATTTCAATCGACCTTGTTGGAGTGTACGATCCTTTCCTGGATGTGCACTTGCAGGAGCATCATGGATAATTTTTAACACAGTTGGTACCAAGACAGCTGGAACAACTAACTGACAACATTTCCTCGAGGCTGTCCCTAGCTTTACTACTCTACACAGTAAATTGTCCAACATAACTAGTTCTTTCAATGGTACAGGCGGTTTATGAATCGGGCGAGTGTCTTGCTTAGTCAAAAATTTAATGACGGGTGCCCATATGGGGTCTTGTCTCTGTTCTGTTTCTACTACTGTAGCATCTAATGCTGGGTAATTTAACTGAATCGCAGCTACGTGTCGAGAAAACGCATCGGCTACAACATTTTGCTTTCCTGGAATATATCCAAATGTGGGATTGAATTCTTGAATTGTGAGCAAATATCTAGCAAACTTTCCAACTGGATTCTTATTTTTGAACAAGGGAATTAATGGTTGGTGATCTGTAAGAACATGAACTGGGTAATTATAAATTGTATCCTTGAAATGTTTAAGTGCCCAAACAACTGCCAAGGCTTCTCGTTCTGTTGCACTATAATTTTTCTCTTCTTTAGATAAAGTACGGCTAGCATAAGCTATTGCGTGATCTCTGTGACCTTCTGTTTGAAGTAATGCAGCATCTAGACCTATGTCACTAGCATCTGTAACCAACGTAAAAGGTTTAGAAAAATCTGGGTACCTAAGGACAGGTGACGAAATCAAGGCTGCTTTGAGTTTTTTGAATGATTGATCCTGGGCCTCTCCCCAAACAAAGGGTTCATCTTTTCTTTGCAACTTGTAAAGCGGAGCGGCTATAATAGAGAATCCAGCAATAAATGAACGATAAAATCCTACAAGACCTGTGAACTGTCTTACGGCTTCTGCGGTACGAGGTGTTGGAAAATCACGGGCAGCAATAATTTTTGATTCATTCAATGTAATACCTGAAGGTGTAACTGTATGACCTAGGAAATTAATCTTTTGCTTTAAAAATGAACATTTTGCAAGCTTTATTTTTAAATTAGCTTCAGCGAGCTTTGCAAGTACCTTTTCAAGGTTCTGGAAATGAGTCTGAACATCTTGCGACATGATTATGAGATCATCAAGGTAAACTAGAAGCGTACTTCCTATCAATCTACGAAATAGATTTGTCATGAGCCGTGAAAAGGTTATTGGACTACTACGCAACCCAAACGGCATTCTTTTGAAATGAAAATGACCATTGGGAGTACTAAAGGCTGTCAATTGTTTACTTTCCTCATCAAGGGGGATTTGCCAGAATCCCTGCAACAAATCTAACGTTGAGAATACTTTGTTTCGACCAATACTTTGCAACAAATCATTTAGAACTGGAAGTGGGAAACGATCAGGTATTGTTACTCTGTTAAGCTTGCGATAATCGATTACAGGTCTCCAAGTCCCATCTCGCTTTGGTACAAGAATCAATGGAGCGTTCCATGGCGAATTACTCGATTCAATTACATCACTCTGTAACATTTCTTCTACAAGTCTATCTGCTTCTGCTCTCTGAGAATGGGGAAGACGGTAAGCTGGTACATAAATAGGCGTAGTTCCTTGTTCAAGGGGAATTTTATGTGTAATGAGAGGAGTGAGACCTAATTTTTCTCCTGGTAGAGCAACAACAGCTCTATTCTTGTTCAAAATTTTCAAAAGCTGAGCCACAGAGTCAGGAAAATCAGTAGGACTGAGGTGTTGCGCTTGCACCTCTGGCTGAGATCCCTGTTCTCCTGGTGTGAGTGTACAAACAGTATGATCCATGGAGACATCATCCACAACTCGCACCGGTAACGAGTAATGGGCAAAATCTACAACATGGGTACCAGACTGGAGATGGATATCGGCATTACTTGTGTTTGTGATAAAAAGTGTGACAGTACCATCCTGCACTGTGTGCCAGGAGGGTTCAACAAATGTACCATTCACTTTACATGTTTCACTTTCCGCAATCACATCCGACAACTCAGGCACTCCCTGAACCTTAACTCTTATTCTGGTGAGAGAATGAGGGTGTAGCACAGTGTCAGTAGCCATGGAACCACTGACTTCAGAGATGGAAGCTGCCAGGCGAGCGAGACAACGAGAATCCGTTAGGGCGTCCCCTTCCAGAAAGTCCCGATACTCATTCTCCTTAACAACTGCACAACTACTATGCTTCAATCGAGTGCCTGTTTTCTCGGGTATGCTACCACGACAATGATCTGACAAACGTACGCTTGCAAGGCGGGTGTCAACAAAATTAACATAATCTGATTGAAGGTTGAACTCGTGGCCCTGTCGATACATGCTACACAAGGGTATGACATGGTCTTTGATACTTATGTTCCAACGATGGGGAAACAATGCAATATTTTCATCAATCATGGTGTACAGACCTAAGAGAATGTCTCCAGGAAAATGAATAATGTCAACAACTAAACATGTTATAGACAATGTGACATCATTGAACTTGAGTGGGAGGTCAATTTCACCCTGAACTTTTACTTTATTTCCTGAAATACCACTTAGAAAAGGTATGTGTGACTGTTTTAAAATAGTAGGGTGCTTACTCTCAATGTCTCTAAGAGCCGAGGGCTTGACAATATTAATTTTTGCACCTGAGTCAAGAAAAACTTTTAAAACTCTACCATGTACAATGGCTGATACAAGGGGACCATCACTTGAGACTGGACAAGTTACTATTTTTGACTTATGTTGTCTGGGATATCTGTGTCTTGTTTGTGTCAAATTTACTGTGGATCCGTCAACATCTACAACTGGTCTAGAGTCAGTGTCCTCCTCTGTCAAGTGTCCAAATCTATTTTGGGTAGCTACTGAATACACAGGGAGGGCACTAGGATTGGCTAGCTTGAATTGGTTAGCAGATGGCCTTGGGGGTTTCCCGACGACATGGAGTGAACATTCTGAGCTCCAGCATTCTGTGACTGAGCATTATAATTTGAAGTTGCATTATAGCTGGGCTGGGAGTTGTAATTACGAGAGTTCTGATAATGTCTTGGACGCTGTGAGCCTCGCCAAGACTGACCATGGGAGTTACGAGGTGGAGATGTCCTTTGCCTAGCTCTACAATCCGCAGTGTGGTGACCAACTTGTTTATGGTACGTGCAATATGGAAGCCTAGAATGATTAGATTGATGAGGGGGCCGAGAGAATTGTCTAGGAGGTGATGATCTAGGGGCGGACCAACAGTCCCTTGCAAGGTGGTTACTCTTACCACAATGCCAACATGAGGGAGTGGATGGTTGTGGACTATGGCGTTTCGGCATTTTATGAGGCGGCGAATTTGACTGGGGGCTACGAGCATGGGTACGCTTCTGCGACCAAGAGTTTTGAGAATTTGTGGGAGGATGCTGAGAGCTTGTGACTACATTTACAGCATCAGAGGGTGGCAACAGTTGAGCACTTCGGGGAGCTAGTTTATCTGCGGCATTGTTAATAGCCTCAAATACTTCACCAATTTCATGTTTAACACCAAAATTTTGTTGCTCAACGATTGGTTTTGTATGCTCGGGGGCAAAATGCATTAAAGTACCAAATGCTATCATTTTGGCCATAGCCTCAGGGGACAGATTATTGTCTTTATCTAACCAAGTCGAATTATTCATAGCAGAAACTAAGGCATACAGATACTGATCGAGACGGCTAGTAAACGCATTAAACGATTCACCAGGCTGCATGGTGGCATTGGCAATTTTCTTGACTAACCTATATGGGTCAAGGTCTCCTTTATTAACAAAGCGACGGCGAAAGAAATCCTTAAATTCAGGCCAAGACTGGAGGCTAACAATGGCTTTCTCATCAACAACAAAACGTGCATCACCTTTGGTTGTGTCCACAGCTGACCGTGCAATTGCTAAGTATTCGGCATCAGTAGGCTTAGAAAAAACGTGCAACAGTTTTCGCTTCAACCTTACTAAACCATGATTCTAATAAACGCGATTCCCCAGCAAAAAGAGGAATAGCCATTTCCTGAGCTGATCTCTGGCCATTGGGACAAGCAACTGTTCCCATTGATTCTGAAGGGGTTTCAACAGTGGTAGGCATTGTCACAGCCGTGGAAGTAATATTTGAACGCAGATTATAATTAAGTGCACCTGGCATCAGAAATAGTATACACAAAAATAAACACAAAAAAATATCAACTTGGCTAAAGTAAAAATGGCAGAAATAAAATTATTAAATTGGGCTAGGCAAGAAAATAATTAAGAACAAGCAATTGTAAACTAAATTTAGCAATCTTTCATTAAAAAAATGACTGGAATTAGATGTATGTAAATTAATTAAACCAGACTAAGCACAGCAATTGAGAATATAAAAACTGGAAGTGCAATTGCAAAATTTCATTAAAAAGATTCAACACAACAAGTGGCAATGCAAGAAATATGGATGTAGCACATAAACTGGACACAGGAATGTATATAACTGCTAGAAACAATTATTTCTTACTTCTCTCACCTTTGAATTCAGTAATGACACTAGTAACAATTAATGAATAATGGAATCATATGCAGGGAATATTGAAATGTCTCAGAGAAACTGTGGGCCTCTGGAGTACTAAACCGGCTCCAATATTTAACAAGTCACTGAAAGATTAATTCATAAGATATTTTGGATATATTTACGTTAAACCTCATTAAATCATAGCACACGATATCTTAGCTCATATTTACTTAACTCAGGGCTGCAGGATTTGCAATATAACAGTGGCCAAAACGAAAAACGGTGACCAGACGTGTGAAGAGGACCATGTGAGGGCTTGTTTACAAACTGGTGCGATGGGAGCGCTCCTGGCGGCGATGGCGCGAAACTCAGGGACCCCACACTGTTGATGCTGGAAGTGTGAAGATAAATTCTGACGACGACGATATTACGACGATGTCGGTGGAGAAACACGATTGGGAGGCAGGAGTTCACACAAAATGATGTAGCAGGGGCTGGTGGCGAGGTGTGAGCTGGAGAGGGAGGCGAGGTGTGTGAGCCTGGGGAGGCGACACTAGTCAAACAATTGCAGTCCACCAAATATTCTCAAGGAACAATACAGCACATACGATGATCAGGTGATGCTTGCGACGATGACTGACCACGATTTCAGTAGCTTGAACACTCACAAAGCTTAGATACTGTCAGCTTGGGTGGCGGTGGTGGTGGTGGGTGCACTAGGTGGTTCCCACGTGGTGGCGCGAGATTCAAAAATGGCTGGCGCGGAAGCTTCCTTCCTCCTCACTGATGAATGAGCGTTCTCACAGGAAAATATTGACCCTTACTTCTGAAACGTTGGCCTGGAGTAGTGGTTGATGGCAGGACCCCGGTCTGGCACAATATTTGATGCGTGGGTGGCAGGATGGCGGCTTTTGGCGGTGGCGGTGGCGGCGGTTATGGCTGGAACACGAGGCGATGCTGGGTACTTGAACTTTTGTTTCCAGAAAAAAATTTCTGGGTCCCACTGCTGCTACCAGTATTCGTTTGCCTTGTTTGGGTAGAAGGTAGACACAGTAGTCGCTTCTGTATATATTTATTGACTGAGATTGCAAGGTATATATCTGCCTAGCCGAGGTCCTTCTACTCTGAGCCTGTGAGGATAACTGCGGCTGCTGGGAGCATGCTTGATGCTCCTCTGTCTGGCATGACGTCAGAGGCCTACTTGCCTGTGATTGGTTACATTTCAACTGACAGAATTTTGAGTATAACAGATGGGTAGTGGGAGGGAGTGGTAGATGGGTAGTGGGAGGGAGTGGTAGATGGGTAGTGGGAGGGAGTGGTAGATGGGTAGTGGGAGGGAGTGGTAGATGGGTCGTGGGAGGGAGTGGTAGATGGGTAGTGGGAGGGAGTGGTAGATGGGTAGTGGGAGGGAGTGGTAGATGGGTAGTGGGAGGGAGTGGTAGATGGGTCGTGGGAGGGAGTGGTAGATGGGTAGTGGGAGGTGGGTTTACGTGGGTCGTAAAAATTCACTCCACTCCCGACTAACAAGTCATATTTCTCTTGGTACATAGCCTAGAAGATGCCTAGTTTTGTTTAAGAATAATTAAAGGGAAGGGAGATGCCGAAGATTTGAATTATTTAAGTTTTAAGATCGTGGGGGAGGAGGAACGAACGAGTGAGCTCTGTAGCCAACATGACGGATGACTCAGGTGGGACGCGAGGAAATCCCGCCAAAATATTCCAGAGGCGAAGATACCGCGTCTCCTGGTTATAGGGAATGTGATTGGTCGGATACGGGGGGAGGTGTGTCCATTCTGTCCAATCAGAGAGCGCCCATGGCGTGACGCAGTGTGACGTCAGCGTCCTAAGCTCTTGGCGGGAAGCCGCCAGCTGTCACTAGCCACCTAGGGGACAACGCGATAGGATATGTCGCACGTCGGTCCCACAAGGGTGTAGTTTAAACCACCAGAAGGGCCATTAAGTTGAGCAGTACTCAGGAGGCTGCGTAAAGGAATCACTGGTCAACCTGTAGAGGAAGAGTTGGAGAGCTGGACCGTGACTGGAGGTCACAATTAGCTCTGTGGCGTCAGTGTACACCTGCATGTCTCGAAGGGCGGTGCTGGGGGATCGAGGGTGGGCCCACAGGCCGCTCCAGGTGGAGGATACTGGTGGAAAGCCCTGGGTGGAAGTTCTGGTCAACGTGTCTCCTACGGAGAAGTAACTTGCGAGCCCCGCCACTTCTACAAGGGAGAAAGGGTCCAGTAATCAACGTGTGGAGATAGACGAAGGTCGCCAGTAGACCTTCGGCTGGGAGGTCTACTCCCACACGAAGGTCTGGGAGACATTCGCAGAATTCCAGTGGGATCTTCAGAGGTCAGTCGTCGGCCGTTCACCAACCAGGAGGGAGAAGAGATCAACCGTGATTTGACTAAAGAAGACTGAAGCTCCTCTTCAGTCTTCCTTAGTAAAATCACGGTAGATGATTTTCCTCCTTGCTCTGCAGGACCCACACACACGTCCTAGTGGGAGCATCTACCAACCGCATCTGGTAGGGAGCATCTACCAGATTGAGGGCAACCTTCAATAATTAGGTAGATTCAGTTCCCTCCCCATTCCCCTTGTTTGACAGCAAGTGAATCTAAATTCTTTTTATAACGAGGACTTATATTCTTGCGGCGAGAGCGAGCCAAGTTAAGACATTCAAGTATATGTACGAATTAGGGAAACATATATATAATGCTTGCCTGGGACTGGGTTTGTACAATGAACACTATTAAGAATACTTCCAGCTGAAGCTGCCTGCCACTGTATCAACAGAAATGATCTGGCCTCGACTGAAGGAATGTAGATGTTTATCTCTCAGAATGTTCGGTAATACGTTTATTGCTTGTGATGTGTGTCTATGTATGTATTAACACGATGTACTGAACGGGGTGAGAATAGCTTGAGCTACCTCATCCCTTTGTGTGTATTTTACCTCAATAAACTTATTTCAATTTCAGTTTCAATTCAATTTCGACTGAAGTGCTCTACTTGCTCAGAGTGGCGACCAACGCTACTGACTTTTCTGGCGGGAAGATCGCCAGCAGGGAGCCCGGGTCAGAGCCAGTGTATGTTTCCATTGTAGACCCGGCCGGTTTACCTCGCTCACCTCGGGGTATACTCGGTTTACCTCGCTCACCTCGGGGTATACTCGGTTTACCTCGCTCACCTCGGGGTATACTCGGTTTACCTCGCTCACCTCGGGGTATACTCGGTTTACCTCGCTCACCTCGGGGTATCCAAAGGCTGAGTGAGGGACTCTTCCTCTTGTGTGACTAAGGTGCTCCTTTTAAGTGGATAATGGCACTGTAACAGGGTATAAGACCCGGAGGCTGCCCCAGTGGTTAGTGGGAGAGAGGGAGGGGGTATGTGGGTAGTGGGAGGGACGGGTAGATGGGTATAGTGGGAGGGACGGGTAGTGGGAAAGGCAATAACGTGATGTGAGTGGAACAGGTGTAAAATAAGAGGACGTAATTATAAGAAGCAGGAGGCTATAACTAGTGTTATAACACTTGTGTTAGGTGCTATTATGCAAGAGGAATATTACACAAGAGCCGTTAGGGAAGGGATCTTACACAAGAGCCGTTAGGGAAGGGATCTTACACAAGAGCCATTAGGGAAGGGATCTTACACAAGAGGTATTAGACAAATGCTATTTTGCAAGTCTTATTACACAAGTGATAAAACGCAGGTGTTTTAACGCAGGTGTTTTAACGCAGGTGTTTTAACGCAGGTGTTTTAACGCAGGTGTTTTAACGCAGGTGTTTTAACGCAAGTGTTACAACGCGAATAAAGAGGGGAGGAAGGAGGATTATACCGAAAAACACAGTAACAGACAATATGGTAACTTTATCAACAAATACATAAAATACAAAATACAGCAGATGATACACAAAGATCCTGGTAGAATAGCAGTAAGGTGATATAATCATTACATACCAACATACATATACATAAATGAATTGAGAGAGAGAGAGAGAGAGAGAGAGAGAGAGAGAGAGAGAGAGAGAGAGAGAGAGAGAGAGAGAGAGACAGACAGACAGACAGACTTATGGTCAAGAAGGAAGATATAGATTGATTGCTAAGGACATAGAGATGGGTGAACCAGGCAGGTCTAGTTACACTGATGGACAAGACAAATGGAGATTAATTGATGGTCAAGCAGAATTAGAGATAGACTGATTGTGAAGGAGCTAGAATGAGAGAGATGATAGACTGAGGCTCAATCGAAAAAAAAACATCACGACCACCCCATCTTTCACCCCCCCCCCCCTCATCACTCACAACCTTTAACCCTGTCCACGGAGAACAGAAGAAAACGTACACATGCTGGTTAGCATTGTAAATGTCTGGCCACGTCTGTGGTAGAAAATAATAATAATAAAAAAAACAGTAACTAGCACAAGACCCCCCATAAGACACCAGGGGGGACCCTATACTCACACGACCCCCCATAAGACACCAGGGGGGACCCTATACTCACACGACCCCCCATAAGACACCAGGGGGGACCCTATACTCACACGACCCAAGCCTTAGAGGACACCGCTGCGTGTCCATGGGAAAGTCATGAAGATTCATGGGACAGTTGGCATTGATGGTGAGCCTGAGGAGAGAGAGACAGCATGTTACTGATGGAGGAACACCACCGAGCATCCCCTACTGGCACCACTCCCTACAATCATCCCAAGTCCTACCTGGCTAAGAATGATATCATTCCCATCTTCCCAATATAGTTCCCAAACACACTTGCTTACTTACAGTTCTGGTGCTGAATGTAGAACAAGAAGAACATCATATAACTTGGAAATAAGCTCATTTTATCACGACATTAAAGTTCAAATATGTGAGGTGTGAGGAAGTCATCTGTGTGTCCTCTAGATGCATTCTGCAACTGGTTATCTTGAGGTTATCTTGAGATGATTTCGGGGCATTTTTAGTGTCCCCGCGGCCCGGTCCTCGACCAGGCCTCCACCCCCAGGAAGCAGCCCGTGACAGCTGACTAACACCCAGGTACCTATTTTACTGCTAGGTAACAGGGGCATAGGGTGAAAGAAACTCTGCCCATTTGTTTCTGCCTCGTGCGGGAATCGAACCCGCGCCACAGAATTACGAGTCCTGCGCGCTATCCACCAGGCTACGAGGCCCCCCGAGGAGGTGTGAGGAAGTCATCTGTGTGTCCTCTAGATGCATTCTGCAACAGGTGTTTAAATACCAGGTACCTATTGAGTGATAAATGAACTGATGCATTAGGTGAAAGGAAACGTGCCCACTCACTTATGTCAGATATGGACTGTTGCCGGTTTAAGTGCACTATAATTCTTTTTACCGCATCTCTTTTATCATTCTGTGTACGAGACTTTGCTTTGAGACCTCTGACCAGGGGCCAGATTCACGAAGCAGTTACGCAAGCACTTACGAACGTGTACATCTTTCCTCAATCTTTGGCGGCTTTGTTTCCAATTATTAAACAGGTAATGAGCACCGAAGCACCAGGAGGCTGTTTATAACAATAACAACAGTTGATTGGCAAGTTTTCATGATTGTAAACTGTTTAATAAAGGTAAACAAAGCCGTCAAAGATAGAGGAAAGATGTACACGTTCGTAAGTACTTGCGTAACTGCTTCGTGAATCTGGCCCCAGGTTCGTAAGTGCTTGCGTAACTGCTTCGTGAATCTGGCCCCAGGTTCGTATTTCTTTTATAGCATCAGAGTTCCACAGTATCACAGGTGTATCACAGTGTCACAGCTGTATCACAGTGTCACAGCTGTATCACAGTGTCACAGGTGTATCACAGTGTCACAGGTGTATCACAGTGTCACAGCTGTATCACAGTGTCACAGCTGTATCACAGTGTCACAGCTGTATCACAGTATCACAGGTGTATCACAGTGTCACAGGTGTATCACAGTGTCACAGCTGTATCACAGTGTCACAGGTGTATCACAGTGTCACAGCTGTATCACAGTATCACAGCTGTATCACAGTGTCACAGTTGTATCACGTGTATGTACGGTGTCTGCCTGCATCTCTTCACTGCCTAGTTTATTTCAATTGTTAACTTATCTGACGCTGAGAAAATTCTTTGTCTCTGAGGCTCATTTACGTACTTATTCTGTATCCCCTTATTCGTGTGTGTGTGTGTGTGTGTGTGTGTCTGTGTGTGCGTGTGTGCGTGTGTGTCTGCGTGTGTGTGCGTGTTAGATAGAAATATATGTATTAACCATGATCACTGGTAAATAGACCGGGAGTCTGTACAACAGACAATGGGACAGTAAGAAAGGCGGGGTCCAAGAGCACAACTCGATGTTCAATAGAGTTGTACCCTTGGCACCGAGGTCCCACAGGTCGAAAGCGTCGAGAACACTCACTCACCTTGACGAGTAGAGAATCCTGCCATTCTGGTAAAGACGGATGAACTTGTTGGGGGTGGTGATGAGGTGGACGTAGCTCCTCATCCCGTTGTAGATGAAGGTGTCGGGCTTCCACAGCTTGTCGAGGACGGACACGGAGAGCGTGAAGGCCTCCTCCAGGTCTGAGAACGCCAGGCGCTCGTCCACCCAAGACTGGCGGAAGTAACAGTCCATGGAGTAGGTCTGTTGAGGAGATGGGACCACCTTGCTTAACAATCCGGCATATAGTAGTTAAATTCAGATAATTATCGGGTGGCGCAAAAGATTTGACTACATTAATTCTGCCTAAATATGGCCATATTTAGCAAATCTCTCAATATTTATCCACGTCTCCCTTTCTCCCCATTTCTTTCCTTCCTCCCTTCGTGTATGTAGAGAAGAAAGATAAGAGGTAAATACCCCCTTTCACCACACCAGATTACCTGCTGCCAGCCTCCTCTGGAGGTCTGTCTATTCACCGGAGGTCTACAAGACCCGTCGAAAATTCTCCAATATTATCACTGGGTATCCTTTCTTAAAGATACTGCATCCCATCCTTCTATTTAGATAGTATCTATTGTGACGATCGTCAATAGTCAGAATTCGTACGTTCTTAGCTTTCAGATAGTATTTTTTTTTTTTTTTTTTGCAGGGATATTCCTGGGCGGGCCCTAAGCCTCTGGCTGGCCCACTGGGCGGGCCCTAAGCCTCTGGCTGGCCCACTGGGCGGGCCCTAAGCCTCTGGCTGGCAAACTGGGCGGGCCCTAAGCCTCTGGCTGGCCCACTGCGCGGGCCCTAAGCCTCTGGCTGGCCCACTGGGCGGGCCCTAAGCCTCTGGCTGGCCCACTGGGCGGGCCCTAAGCCTCTGGCTGGCCCACTGGGCGGGCCCTAAGCCTCTGGCTGGCCCACTGGGCGGGCACTAAGCCTCTGGCTGGCCCACTGGGCGGGCCCTAAGCCTCTGGCTGGCCCACTGGGCGAGCCCTAAGCCTCTGGCTGGCCCACTGGGCGGGCCCTAAGCCTCTGGCTGGCCCACTAAGTGTTGCTTGTTTCTGTTTTACTTGGGCGGAGTATGAGTATTTATGACTCTTATGGTCGCTTCAGTAAGATTCAGATAGTAGTTTAAAACTAGTAAGGAATTATTTAAAAATAAATGAAGCTAAAACCCAAATATTCCTAGGCCTAGTATTGCATACATATGTACTATATTAGGCCTTAGATAGCGTGAATTAGGCCTAGGGAGGATAGGATAGGTTGGTTTAATTTGTCAAAGCAACACGTCAAAAATAATTTTCCGGTTTGTCCAACTCAATAGGTCAGATTTCAAGGGGGTATAAGGAGTCTTGTGTGTGTGTGTGTGTGGGTGTGTGTGTGTGTGTGTGTGTGTGTGTGTGTGTGTGTGTGTGTGTGTGTGTGTGTGTGTGTGTGTGTGTGGGTGTGTGTGTGTGTGTGTGTGTGTGTGTGTGTGTGTGTGTGTGTGTGTGTGTGTGTGTGTGTGTGTGTGTGTGTGTGTGTGTGTGTGTGTGTGTGTGTGTGTGTGTGTGTGTGTGTGTGTGTGTGTGTGAAGATAATGCAGTCTATACCCTTGAAGGATCATCACCCAGGTCGCCTCTGCACCTTGTGACACCTTTGACATGTTGCCACCCAAAATCCCTGTCTATTCCCTCAACTGGTTCAGAATTTAATCCTGCTTCACTTCCTTGGGGATTTTCCATTTTCCCATTCAATCTCTGTGTGGTTGAAAGGAAGGGAACTATCAGGGGGAAAGCGCCAAGGCATTACGACTATATAGCATTAGAAGGGGTCAGGATAAGGACTTGGGATGGGATGGACGGGGGGAAAGGAATGGTGCTCAACCACTTGTGGACGGTCGGGGATTGAACGCCGGCCTGTACGAAGCGAGACCGTTGCTCTATACCGTTCAGCCCAAGTGGTTAGACCTGTATGGTTGAAGTCGCTCAGAACTATAATATCTCGAGTTTCATTGTAATAGCTTAGATCTGTCACACATTGACTTATGCAATAAGGCTGTTGCTCCCAGAGTCCCTGTTATTTGTTGGGAGAGCTCTGTATATACCGCTCCAAGCAACAGCCTGTTGGACCAAGCTCTCACAAATCAAGCCAGGCCCCGGGCAGGGCTTGGGGGAGTAGAAGAACTCTCAGAACCCCATCCACCAGGTATCAACCAGGCAGGTAAATGCTGCCATTACTCTCTGGCTTATGTCACCTTCAATCTCTATAATGTATTCAATGAACTCTTCGTTATTGGGTACTGCACATTCATCAAGGTTCATCAACGGCTCTTATCAAAATTGAAATTATTTCTACACCTCCTGTGCATCGCCCCATTCTTTGGGAATATTGCACCTCTTATGACTTTGGACATCTTTATTTCTACCAATACCTGTACCAGTATATATGGAGTTTCCCTATCTTTCTACTACTTTGTATGTATGTATGTATGTATGTATGTATGTATGTATGTATGTATGTATGTATGTATGTATGTATGTATGTATGTATGTATGTATGTGTGTACTCACCTAGATGTGCTTGCGGGGGTTGAGCTCTGGCTCTTTGGTCCCGCCTCTCAACTGTCAATCAACTGGTGTGCAGATTCCTGAGCCTACTAGACACTCTATATGTATGTATGAGTGTATGTATGAATTCTGGTGGCCAAGAAACTCACCATGTCCATCTCTGAGATCTGGCTCATGCTGCGGACCTCTATGTCGATCTCCACAGTGGTGGGCTCGCCTGAAGGAGACACAGTCAGTGGGGTGAGACACAGATTGTCAGTGGGTGAGACACAGATTGTCAGTGGGTGAGACACAGATTGTCAGTGGGTGAGACACAGATTGTCAGTGGGTGAGACACAGATTGTCAGTGGGTGAGACACAGATTGTCAGTGGGTGAGACACAGATTGTCAGTGGGTGAGACACAGATTGTCAGTGGGTGAGACACAGATTGTCAGTGGGTGAGACACAGATTGTCAGTGGGTGAGACACAGATTGTCAGTGGGTGAGACACAGATTGTCAGTGGGTGAGACACAGATTGTCAGTGGGTGAGACACAGATTGTCAGTGGGTGAGACACAGATTGTCAGTGGGGTGAGACACAGATTGTCAGTGGGTGAGACACAGATTGTCAGTGGGTGAGACACAGATTGTCAGTGGGTGAGACACAGACTGTCAGTGGGTGAGACACAGATTGTCAGTGGGGTGAGACACAGATTGTCAGTGGGTGAGACACAGATTGTCAGTGGGTGAGACACAGATTGTCAGTGGGTGAGACACAGATTGTCAGTGGGTGAGACACAGATTGTCAGTGGGGTGAGACACAGATTGTCAGAGGGTGAGACACAGACTGTCAGTGGGTGAGACACAGATTGTCAGTGGGTGAGACACAGATTGTCAGTGGGGTGAGACACAGATTGTCAGAGGGTGAGACACAGACTGTCAGTGGGTGAGACACAGACTGTCAGTGGGGTGAGACACAGATTGTCAGAGGGTGAGACACAGACTGTCAGTGGGTGAGACACAGACTGTCAGTGGGTGAGACACAGACAGTCAGTGGGTGAGACACAGACAGTCAGTGGGTGAGACACAGACAGTCAGTGGGTGAGACACAGACTGTTAATAAGAGAGACACAGACGAGTACAATTGATACAGTTGTAGTCATTGATACATTGATACAGTCACTGAGACAGACTGACAGGCAGGCAGGGAGACTGGGCACTTACAAACCCACCAGTAGAACAACATTCACACAACGGACAAGCTTTATGGATATAAGTGTAATATATATTAGCAATAATTCTCTCTCTCTCTCTCTCACTATCTCTCTCTCTCTCTCTCTCTCTCTCTCTCTCTCTCTCTCTCTCTCTCTCTCTCTCTCTCTCTCTCTCTCTCTCTCTCTCTCTCTCTCTCTCTCTCTCTCTCTCTCTCTCAGGGTGCCAGAGGCGTGTTGGTCGTGCCAGTCTCCAGCAGATACACACGTAAACAAACACAAACATGAACAAACTTATACACTCAACATACACAACTACACAGGGACTATATTTGAACATGTATGAACAAATGAACTATTACGCACAACTCACACTAAAGGAAAATACATGTATTAGACTCAAAAGATAAATGCAAACACAAATTTTACTGACATGTTCCAACTACGACAGTCGTACGGGAGGGCAGTTGGGTAATTACAGCCCCATTGGCTCCCAACTGTGTTATCCATGACACTATACGCCTTACAAGGCTCCCAAGACGCGATACAAGGCCAGGTACAAGAGGTAAGGAAAGAGTTTAAGAATACACAAATACACCATTGCTGTATTTTGTATCTGGCGCGTGTTCCTACGGGAGGTGTTGCATGCATACATGACTTTCCCCTGCGTGAACAAATCCACAAGGGCCGTGACGAGGATTCGAACCTGCGTCCGGGAGCATCCCAGACACTGCCTTAATCGACTGAGCTACGACAGGGTTAAAAAGAGTTGACGAGTAGAATTGATACAGTTGTATCAACTCTTTTTACCCTGTCGTAGCTCAGTCGATTAAGGCAGTGTCTGGGATGCTCCCGGACGCAGGTTCGAATCCTCGTCACGGCCCTTGTGGATTTGTTCATTTGATTCATCACGTTAGTATTTCACCTGCGTCACTGTTGTTCCAGCCGTCACTGTTACTCCCATCATTATCACTATCGCCCCGTCACTATCATTATCGTCCCCATCACCAGGATCACAATCATCACCACCGCCAATGGTGACCCCCATATTACCCATTAAGAACTGGCAGGAAGAATACATCACTACACCACTTAGTAAGTGAAGTATAGAAGGTCAAAGCTCATAGAGAAGGTCAAGGCTGGATCAACAACCCTCCCTCCTCCCCCCCCCACCCTAAGATCCTATCCCTGAAGTAACTATGATTAGTCCAACTACTTGGACTGGACGGTAGAGCGACGGTCTCGCTTCATGCAGATCGGGCGTTCAATCCCCGACCGTCCACAAGTGGTTGGGGCACCATTCCTTTCACCCGTCCCATCTCAACTCTATATCCTGACCCCTTCCCAGGTCGCCTCAATATAGACACCCCAACCGGGGCCAGAACCCCCCACCACGACCATTGCCTCCAAAAACAGTTCCTGAAGGACCTTACCTCCAAACGAGGGCCGGAGCTTCTGGTCGTAACCCTCCAGCAGGTTGTCGAGGAGCTTGGAGATGTTCTTGGAGGGGGTGATCTGTCGTACACCCCCAGACCTGTGGGGGGGGGAGGGAGAGGGAGAGAGAGAGAGAGAGAGAGAGAGAGAGAGAGAGAGAGAGAGAGAGAGAGAGAGAGAGAGAGAGAGAGAGAGAGAGAGAGAGAGAGAGAGAGAGAGAGAGAGAGAGACAGAGAGAGAGAGAGAGAGAGAGAGAGACAGAGAGAGACAGAGAGAGAGAGAGAGACAGAGAGAGACAGAGAGAGATAGAGAGAGAGAGAGAGAGAGAGAGAGAGAGAGAGAGAGAGAGAGAGAGAGAGAGAGAGAGAGAGAGAGAGAGAGAGAGAGAGAGAGAGAGAGAGAGAGAGAGAGAGACAGACAGAAAGAGAGAGACAGAGAGAGAGAGAGAGAGAGAGAGAGAGAGAGAGAGAGAGAGAGAGAGAGAGAGAGAGAGAGAGACAGACAGACAGAGAGAGACAGACAGAGAGAGACAGACAGAGAGAGAGAGAGAGCGAAAGAGAGAATAGAGATGATAAGCGGAAAGAGAGTAAAAGAGATAGGGAAGCAGAGACGGGTGTGGGTGAGTGAGGGAGAGAAGGAGGATAAGAAAGAGGGAGGAATGAAGATAAACAAATATAAATATTCAAGAATCAATACACCAACACACTACGAAACCCAGAGATCGACTTTCATATTAAGACAATATTAAGAAAAAGAGAAAGATCTTGTCGTGTCCCTATCTTCCGCTTGTTACAACTTGTAACAAAATTGTTACATCTTAGTGTAACATTTTTATGACCTATTAGAACCTTGTTACAACTTGTTAGGGGGGTCAAAACTTTTCCGAACGTTGCAAAAACGTCGCAATATCGTTGTCGTGGGGAAACTTAAGGTACACCAACTGCGAGGAATATTAAGACCCGACCATCAATGTCCTTGGCAACCTTCAAGGACAGTGTAAACTCCTAGTTGACGTACACTAACGAGTGTACATCTCTCTCAGTGTACCTTCAGTTGTATTCTTAGACATGACATATATTCAAAACATTACATTGACTAATAATTCTTTGTTTCAATATGAATGAAAGATGGTGGTTCTTACCTGAAGGTGGCAGCACCTACCTGAAGGTGGCAGCACCTGCCTGAAGGTGGCAGCACCTGCCTGAAGGTGGCAGCACCTATCTGAAGGTGGCAGCACCTGCCTGAAGGTGGCAACACCTGCCTGAAGGTGGCAACACCTGCCTGAAGGTGGCAACACCTACCTGAAGGTGGCAGCACCTGCCTGAAGGTGGCAACACCTGCCTGAAGGTGGCAGCACCTGCCTGAAGGTGGCAACACCTGCCTGAAGGTGGCAGCACCTATCTGAAGGTGGCAGCACCTGCCTGAAGGTGGCAGCACCTGCCTGAAGGGGGCAGCACCTACCTGAAGGTGGCAGCACCTATCTGAAGGTGGCAGCACCTATCTGAAGGTGGCAGCACCTGCCTGAAGGTGGCAACACCTGCCTGAAGGTGGCAGCACCTATCTGAAGGTGGCAGCACCTGCCTGAAGGTGGCAACACCTGCCTGAAGGTGGCAACACCTATCTGAAGGTGGCAGCACCTGCCTGAAGGTGGCAGCACCTGCCTGAAGGGGGCAGCACCTACCTGAAGGTGGCAGCACCTATCTGAAGGTGGCAGCACCTATCTGAAGGTGGCAGCACCTGCCTGAAGGTGGCAACACCTGCCTGAAGGTGGCAGCACCTATCTGAAGGTGGCAGCACCTGCCTGAAGGTGGCAACACCTGCCTGAAGGTGGCAACACCTGCCTGAAGGTGGCAACACCTGCCTGAAGGTGGCAGCACCTGCCTGAAGGTGGCAACACCTGCCTGAAGGTGGCAGCACCTGCCTGAAGGTGGCAACACCTGCCTGAAGGTGGCAACACCTGCCTGAAGGTGGCAACACCTACCTGAAGGTGGCAGCACCTGCCTGAAGGTGGCAACACCTGCCTGAAGGTGGCAGCACCTGCCTGAAGGTGGCAACACCTGCCTGAAGGTGGCAGCACCTGCCTGAAGGTGGCAACACCTGCCTGAAGGTGGCAACACCTACCTGAAGGTGGCAGCACCTGCCTGAAGGTGGCAGCACCTATCTGAAGGTGGCAGCACCTACCTGAATGTGGCAACACCTGCCTGAAGGTGGCAGCACCTACCTGAAGGGGGCAGCACCAACCTGAAGGTGGCAGCACCTAAATGAAGGGGGCAGCACCTGCCTGAAGGGGGCAGCACCTGCCTGAAGGTGGCAGCACCTAAATGAAGGGGGCAGCACCTGTCTGAAGGTGGCAGCACCTGCCTGAAGGTGGCAGCACCTTCCTGAAGGGGGCAGCACCTATCTGAAGGGGGCAGCACCTACCTGAAGGTGGCAACACCTATCTGAAGGTGGCAGCACCTGCCTGAAGGTGGCAACACCTGCCTGAAGGTGGCAACACCTGCCTGAAGGTGGCAGCACCTGCCTGAAGGTGGCAGCACCTGCCTGAAGGTGGCAACACCTGCCTGAAGGTGGCAGCACCTACCTGAAGGGGGCAGCACCTACCTGAAGGTGGCAGCACCTACCTGAGGGGGGCAGCACCTGCCTGAAGGTGGCAGCACCTGCCTGAATGTGGCAGCACCTGCCTGAAGGGGGCAGCACCTACCTGAAGGTGGCAACACCTGCCTGAAGGTGGCAACACCTATCTGAAGGTGGCAGCACCTGCCTGAAGGTGGCAGCACCTGCCTGAAGGTGGCAACACCTGCCTGAAGGTGGCAGCACCTACCTGAAGGGGGCAGCACCTACCTGAAGGTGGCAGCACCTACCTGAGGGGGGCAGCACCTGCCTGAAGGTGGCAGCACCTGCCTGAATGTGGCAGCACCTGCCTGAAGGGGGCAGCACCTACCTGAAGGTGGCAACACCTGCCTGAAGGTGGGAGCACCTGCCTGAAGGAGGCAGCACCTGCCTGAAGGGGGCAGCACCTACCTGAAGGGGGCAGCAACTACTTGAAGGTGGCAACACCTGCCTAAAGGGGGCAGCACCTGCCTGAAGGTGGCAGCATCTGCCTGAAGGTGGCAACACCTGCCTGAAGGTGGCAGCACCTGCCTGAAGGGGGCAGCACCTACCTGAAGGGGGCAGCACCTATCTGAAGGTGGCAGCACCTGCCTGAAGGGGGCAGCACCTACCTGAAGGGGGCAGCACCTATCTGAAGGTGGCAGCACCTACCTGAAGGTGGCAACACCTGCCTGAAGGTGGGAGCACCTGCCTGAAGGAGGCAGCACCTGCCTGAAGGGGGCAGCACCTACCTGAAGGGGGCAGCACCTACTTGAAGGTGGCAACACCTGCCTAAAGGGGGCAGCACCTGCCTGAAGGTGGCAGCATCTGCCTGAAGGTGGCAACACCTGCCTGAAGGTGGCAGCACCTGCCTGAAGGTGGCAGCACCTACCTGAAGGTGGCAACACCTGCCTGAAGGTGGCAACACCTGCCTGAAGGTGGCAGCACCTGCCTGAAGGTGGCAGCACCTGCCTGAAGGTGGCAGCACTTACCTAAAGGAGAAGTTGGGCAGGTTTCGGTGTATTCTTGGGTAGCTCCTGGATGGTAACCTCGCACCCTTGCCAGCCGTTACCCTGTAGACGAGGTCAACAAAAGGTCAAATAAGGTCAACTAGTGGCCAGGTAAAGCGAAGGAAGCCTAAAAATTGGTTTCTCATAAGACTGCTTTTGACTTCTCTTAATCAATACAATTCTTCATTCAAATATTTAATAAAAGTCAAATGAATGAAGTGATCACAATGTTCAAAATGGAGCACGTGACTACTAACATTGGCACCATTTACACAACACTTCAACACTCAGGCAATGTTGATCAGGGTTGCATTAACTAATATATTTGTGAGGGTATGGGTTTTTCACCAGCTAAATCTTCTACTAAAGTGTGGACTGCACGAGCGCTGCCGTGCACCCATGCACGTAAATGGCCGTGCACCCATGCACGTAAATGGCCGTGCACCCATGCACGTAAATGGCCGTGCACCCATGCACGTAAATGGCCGTGCACCCATGCACGTAAATGGCCGTGCACCCATGCACGTAAATGGCCGTGCACTCGGTCTAGATTTGGTAACCCGTCCACGAGACATCATGTGCTTAGGCTCGTTGGAGAGCCTAGGGACATCAGCATTCCAAATATGTTGCAATGGCCGTTGCAACGCATTTGTGGAAACCGTAAGAGCTAGTAGCAGTTTTTACTGTAAGTTTGGGTGAGTTAAAAGCGAGGAGGAACCCGTGAGGAACCAGTTACCAGGAGAAATTCCCGCGGAAACCAAGCCGTCCGCCGTGACGTCACCCCAGCGCGTCACCTTGGGAAAGCCGTGATTGGTTTAGGGCCTTGGGACGAGGTGCGCGACTCTCTGATTGGCTAGTTTGAGGAGGGACCAGTATCTTCACTGGGTCCAAGACGCCATCCTGCATCTAGCTACTGCCTGTGCTGTACGTAATCTTTGCTTAGTTGGCCAGCTAAGTAACGGGCACGACAGCAGTAGCATCTAGTACACTTTATATCCACGCGATATCGACGAGTGTCCGTAAGGAACGAGCAGAATCCGGGAACTTATCGTATTTGCGTGTACTGCAAGAAAGTATATATGACTGGGAAAGTAGCAGTGTGTAAGCCACACGTGCAGGAGTAACAGAATGTGTTGTGAATCCCCATCTCCAGTCATCATCAGACTTCTTCTGATCTGCTTGTGTCACTTAGCAGTTGAGAGACCTGGGAAGACTTACCAGTGTTCAAGGCAGTTTTTCCACTAGAAATTCGTGGGAATTTCGATCCCAGTGTGGGACATTGCCGTTCGCTGTGTTTGGCCGCCATTTCCTACAAGCACGTTGCTTCGCCCTGAGGGAGGGACGAAGCCAGCAAGTAAGGGCGGGTACAAAGTGTGCCTAGCCACGCCCGTATTGTCTCTATAGCACCTGTTAGGTGAACGGGAAGTGCAGTGAGCGTGAGATTCGCCTATTTAACGTCTTGTCAGTCAAGGAGGGCTTTTAGGCCGGCCACACACGTGCAGTTTTAACTGACAGTTATGACTGTTCAGTTGTAACTGTCACAGTTCAAACTGACGTCAGTTAAAAATGAAATGCACACACACACACAGTTCAATCCCTCAGTTTTACCATGGATTCCGAGGAGTACGATCTTGCCGCTCTTGGTGTACTCTTTGTAATGCTACAAGCAAATAGAAAAAAGAAAACTAAGAAGCGTAAGCAGTGGTGCAAAAAGTGGTTACTAAGGCGAAATCAATGTTCTCATATTAAATTGTTAAAGGAATTAAGTGAAGAACCAATTGATTTTCTCAATTATTTGCGCATGACTGAAACTGTGTACCAAAAGCTGATTTCGCTGGTTTCTCCTTTCATTAAAAAGAAAGATACCCACACACGCTCAGTTCAGTTACTCCTTTCAGTTAAAAATATGGAACATTGCATTTGTCGCAGTTTAACTGTACAGTTCTGTTGAACTGACGAAATGAGCATCTGAGATACCCACACACGTGCAGTTTTAACTGACAGTTTTAACTGAACAGTTATAACTGTCAGTTAAAACTGCACGTGTGTGGCCGGCCTTACGGGCTATTCATGCCTGTGCCACCTCTTGGGTGGCTTAATCTTTATCAATCAATCAAGGAGGGCTTGAAGTGAGTGTATGTGAGTTGACGTGTGTGTGTGTTTGGTTACACGGAAATCACATTCAGCTGTGAAGTAAAGTAGGACATGGAGGGTTGTTGTTGTTAAAGATTTAGCTATTCAGGAGTGTCCATGTAGCACGGGCTATGGTGAGCCCGTAAACACGTACATGGAGGGCCGTCCAAGAGTTATTATACTCCATACTGGTGTGGTGTTTTGTGTTGATTACATTTCTAGGTGAAAGTTTATGCCATTTCCCCCATGTCCACACGTGAAGTTTATTTCAGGAGATTCAGTTCCGGTCATCATGTTACGATAGCGTAAGAATGTTGTAACACCGGCAGATTTCCTGACTTCCTGGCATAGGATTTTGTGGAGTGTTACCAGTATGTGTTTATTACAAGTGTATTGTGTGTTCTTAGGCTGTGACAAGTGTAAGTTATATAAATATATATATATATATATATATATATATATATATATATATATATATATATATATATATATATATATATATATATATATATATATATATATATATATATATATATATATATATATATATATATATATATATATATATATATATATATATATATATATATATTAGTATATTTTGGTAGCAGTCTTTCCTATAGACATATATTATTAAATGTGACATAAAAAGTAAGATTAATTATTCTAACACGAATTTTCTCAATATTTCTTATAATTCTTTTCACTGTTGATGGTAACTGAAAAATCAATTCTCCAAAATTCATTTTTATTTCTAGTCTGACGCGACACTTGAACGCGTTTCGTAATAACTTATTACATTTTCAAAGACTTTAGTTTTCACACACACAACTATAACTAAACAGAGTTTAAACAGCTTCGATTTTATACCTGCATTTGGGTGAGGTGATATGTTACAACAGTTTTGGATGAGGTGAAAACAAACTTTCAACACAAGACAGAACACGAAACAATGGGTATAATATTTTGTAAGTTAAAGGGAAGAATGGAAGTAACTGCAAAGGGCCTATTGGCCTATATTTCTTGATGCTTCTATATTGGTGTGGAGTCTTGAAGTGGGTAGAATATAGTTGTGCATTAATTGGCTGTTGATTGCTGGTGTCGACTTCTTAATGTGTAGTGCCTCGCAGATATCTAGCCGCCTGCTATCGCTGTATCTATCGATAATTTCCGTGCTTTTTGTTAAGACTTCTCTGGTGATGGTCTGGTTGTGGGAAGAGATTATATGTTCCTTAATGGAGCCCTGTTGCTTATGCAACAGGGCTCAACAGGGCTGACTCCATACACAGTTTCAAATGTAGATATGACAGAGCCCAGTAGGCTCAGGAATCTGTACACCAGTTGATTGACAGTTGAGAGGCGGGACCAAAGAGCCAAAGCTCAATTCCCGCAAGCACAAATAGGTGAGTACAGGTAGGATCCTGCGGTTCTTGGGCCTGATGTCTAACTATCGTAAACGTTTCATAGGAAGGATTCAAGTAACGTCAGTGATATTTTTCTAGTTGTAGTAGTTAGTACTTGTTGAATAAACCGAGTTGTTAAGTTGAACGCTGTCTTTTGTTACATCCCGCACTATTAATGATTTACATATATTCTGCCACGCTACCTGAAGTTATTGCTATTAATCTGAGACTGCTTCTTGAGCCCCAGCATGACGGACGTCGATGACCCAGTACCATTTGAAATTTCCAATTTTCTGATGGGAACATCAGATCATTTGGGAATGCATCGGACGAGGGAGTGAGGAATGGTGGGGAGGACGAGAGGACGGCTCAGTGATATGGGATCTCAAACTTTTGAGGTCTCGGCGTTTGCTCGCGCCTCGTAATTTTTCTATGGTCTCTAGAGTGGGAAATGAGCTGCTTACTACACTTAGCGTGTTAGCTAAGCAGTCCCTTCCGCCGGAGCCCCATCTAGACTTCAATTTAAAGTTAACGGATGTACTAGAATTCATTTAATTATGAAAAATCTTACAATATTGACCTATAATTAATCTTTCATTCACATTTTCTGCATGTCCTTAATTGGCTTGGACATCTAATGGTTGCAGACAACACCACCGACACCAGCGAACAGAAGAGGCAAAGAGGATATGATCACCACATACAAGATACTGAGGGGGAATAGACAAGGTTGACAAGGACAATCTAACCTAAAATTAAGAGGAAATAAGGTGAAAACAGGAAATGAAAATGAGATGAAGACAGGTAAGGAAATATTCGTACTCTGCACAGGTGGTCAAGAAGATGAACACTCTGAAAGAAGAGGTTAAGGAAACCACCTCCTTAAACAATTCAAAAAGCAAGACTCGGCAAAGAATTTGAACCTGAGAAGTTAAATTAGAACGCAACAAGGTTAGTAAATGAGGGCATAGAATGTGCCAACACCTGCCTGAAGATAGCAGCACCTGCCTGAAGATAGCAGCACCTGCCTGAAGATAGCAGCACCTGCCTGAAGATAGCAGCACCTGCCTGAAGATAGCAGCACCTGCCTGAAGATAGCAGCACCTGCCTGAAGATAGCAGCACCTGCCTGAAGATAGCAGCACCTGCCTGAAGATAGCAGCACCTGCCTGAAGATAGCAGCACCTGCCTGAAGATAGCAGCACCTGCCTGAAGATAGCAGCACCTGCCTGAAGATAGCAGCACCTGCCTGAAGATAGCAGCACCTGCCTGAAGATAGCAGCACCTGCCTGAAGATAGCAGCACCTGCCTGAAGATAGCAGCACCTGCCTGAAGATAGCAGCACCTGCCTGAAGATAGCAGCACCTGCCTGAAGATAGCAGCACCTGCCTGAAGATAGCAGCACCTGCCTGAAGATAGCAGCACCTGCCTGAAGATAGCAGCACCTGCCTGAAGATAGCAGCACCTGCCTGAAGATAGCAGCACCTGCCTGAAGATAGCAGCACCTGCCTGAAGATAGCAGCACCTGCCTGAAGATAGCAGCACCTGCCTGAAGATAGCAGCACCTGCCTGAAGATAGCAGCACCTGCCTGAAGATAGGAGCACCTGCCTGAAGATAGCAGCACCTGCCTGAAGATAGCAGCACCTGCCTGAAGATAGCAGCACCTGCCTGAAGGAGATTTCTCTACCTTATACTCCCCCCGTAATCACTGATAGGTAAGTGCTCCTTAAGTTACTTTAAGCTCAGCTCAGCTAGAGCTTCTGATTTATGTGGCACTAGATGGGAGTGGGGGGGGTACCCAGGGGTCTCTTTGTCTCTCTTTGGCTCTGTCTCTCTCTCTTCTTCCCTATCTCCCCATTCTCCCTCCCTCCCTTATCCCTCCCTTCTCCTTCCATCACATTCTCCCTCTCTCCCATTTTCCCTACATCCCATCCTTCCGTTCTCTTTCCCTCCCTTCCATTCTATCTGTCTACCGTTCACTCTTCCTCCTTCCCATCCATTATCTCTCTCTCTCTCTCGATCCTTCCCTCCCTTCCACTCTCCTTTCCTCCCTCCCGTTCTCACTCACAACATTCAACATATGCGCCCAGCAAACACACAACATAACCACAACATTGTTTTGACTATTGTCAGAAACAAAGTTGTACGAACGTTGTCGTTACTTTGCTTATGTGACAAGCAGCTTTAGTTTAGTTCATTTATTATGCGCCCCATACCCATGTTGTGGGCGGTAGTGGAAAGGGTTACAGAGGCACATAATGGGCTCAGGGACTGAATCCTACAATTCATTTAGCTAAGTTACAGTCTTGATGAGCTGCTTACACACCATTCAATGCACATCAACAATGGGTTCGAGATCGACCTCAAGTACAGGTTCTAAATTAAGCAACTGACATATGTGGAGAGTTAGTGTCACAATTGATATGTTTGTCCTGCACACCGCCCCCCATCCAGTGGGCAGCGGTGGATAGGTTACAATCACTCAGTTACTACCTACAGTTAGTAAACTGGGGATATTTGGCTAAAATTTCTGGCAGCAGATCATTTCGAATGAAATATTTACACATCTCTTGAACATTTGTTATAGAATTGTCTCTGAATTACTTTTCGCACTCCATCCCATAGTGACGGAAGGTGTGGCCTCCAACCACGTACAAACAGACAGACATTTGTTAAAGATCTAGATTACAACCCTTGCTCTGGATCACTGAGCCTTGGGAGGAAGTAGATTAATTTGGGCTAAGATGAGAGGAATAGAGCCACAACCTCCCCCGGTGACCATTCAGGAGGCTTCGGGATGATTACTTCAGAGAGTTTGGTTGCTTTGGTGCCTGTTAGGACCCCAGCGACCCCAGCGTGACCCCAGCGACCCCGGCATGACCCCAGCGACCCCGGCGTGACCCCAGTGCTGGGGGTCACGCTGCAAGTGGGGTGTTTCTCCGCATCGTTAACATTCTTTTTCCTACCAGAAATAAATAATGTATTGTTACGGACCCGAGCCCAGCGTCCGAGCACGGAGCAGTGACGACCGCGCCATCTGTGGGTCAGCTCCCGAAACCCCCTCCAAATGGACGACGCCATCTAGTGAGGACGTGATATACTGGCCACAAGGGGTAGTTTCCCGTCCTGATCAGCTCATAACACAGCCGTTGCTGACCTCTGGTGAGGTGACGCTTGGACAGCAACGCCATCTATGGAGTGGATAGGTGGGCGTTTGGGTCTAAGCCGGTAAGTGAGGTGCCCCAGAGTGTAACTAGTACTGATGACGTGTCTGATTACAGAGTCGACCTGGGACTGCTGTAATGGAAGTTGGATCAGTCTACCCAAGGCAGCCGTAGAATCTCCAAGTGTTAGCTGCAGAAGTTGTGAGTCACCCCCCGGATGAACACTGTTGTGTTAGCCTGCCTGTGACGTGGCAGTTGAGGATTTGTCGGGAGCCGGTCGGCCGAGCGGACAGCACGCTGGGCTTGTGATCCTGTGGTCCTGGGTTCGATCCCAGGCGCCGGCGAGAAACAATGGGCAGAGTTTCTTTCACCCTATGCCCCTGTTACCTAGCAGTAAAATAGGTACCTGGGTGTTAGTCAGCTGTCACGGGCTGCTTCCTGGGGGTGGAGGCCTGGTCGAGGACCGGGCCGCGGGGACACTAAATCCCCGAAATCATCTCAAGATAACCTCAAGATACCCGGGACTGACTGGAGGAGAAGACTAACCACTGGGGTGTTGTGCCGCCGGCCACAGCCCATTTTCCACGCCTAAAGCGACGTTAATTAATATCTCATCTGCCTAATTTCATCTAGCGCGATTAGCTGCAGAAACCGGTTTCTGATTTTTTGTTAATTAACTCTGGTACGAGTTATTTAAGAAGAGAGAGATATATTGTGTACAACACGTGATGACCTAGTAAGGAAGCACCCAGACTAGCCAGTTATATCGCTCATCATCGCGAGCATCCGTGACCCTATCGTTACGAGAACGGGATTTCCATATCGTACATTGATTCCCCCTTTGATTGCTTTTTATTTCTCAGAGAGAAGTAAGTTTAATTTCGGCGAAATTGGGACTTAGGAGAAATTTCCCACTAACCGCGCGTCATCCTACCAGTGAGCACCCTGCCACCCTGTGTTTGTTCCCGCTCACCCTGCCACCCTGTGTGTGTGTTCTCACTCACCCTGCCACCCTGTGTGTGTGTTCCCACTCACCCTGCCACCCTGTGTGTGTGTTCCCACTCACCCTGCCACCCTGCGTGTGTTCCCACTCACCCTGCCACCCTATGTGTGTTCCCACTCACCCTGCCACCCTATGTGTGTGTTCCCACTCACCCTGCCACCCTGTGTGTGTTCCCACTCACCCTGCCACCCTATGTGTGTGTTC